>NC_092814.1:87481840-87649340 GCF_023375885.2 Dermacentor andersoni | reverse complement strand
ATCACCAAACATGTAGCAAGAGTTCTACTCCATATTTTATATGACATTAACATCTTTCTTCTGTGCTAAGTATAACAGCTGCACACTTTGAGATAAATTACAATGACCACGACAACAGGGCTTGCAATAAAGCAAAAACGCTAGAGAATGTTAGCAAAATATCACGCAAAGGTATGTATTTTGTTATGACGTTGATAGCGCAAGACGAAACAAGGACAAGGAAGGAAACAGGATGCTCAGTGAACTGTACCCAGCTACACCCACGCAGCTGTAACAATACAATGTGCATGGTGCCTGAAGAGCTGAAAGACACAAAAGGAAGACGAAGGATGTGTGAATAGGATGAAAGGTTGTGAGGAAGGCTTCTTCGACTCGTGACAGGTCATCCTGTAAGAGCAAATTATACGCCGGCCGTAATCTACCCTCAGTAAATACATCAACCATTTACCTGAAGAGCAACATTTACATGTCGGACGTATCAATTTCTCGTGATTAAGCTCACTTTCATTTTTACTTTGAGAGCACGACTGACGTGCTTGAAGCCTCCATGTGCCTGGCACACAAACAGAAAGAAGCGCTTCTGTAAACACTTGAGGGCCACGGGAGGTTGACTGACACAAAAGTGCTCACGTTTCGTAGTATGGTAGGCTTCGAGTATAATTACTTTAAATTTTTATTCATGCTTATAACTACCAGCATAGTTTTGTCGTATATCGGAACACATCTACGCAATGCACAGTGGGCAGCCCCGTCCCGTGTGAATATCTGTCCTACCTTCCTGCCTTCCTCTGGCGTCCTCTTCATCCTAACAATGGCGAAACGGCCTGGCTGCCCAACTACCGCATTCCCACACGACGGGGGCGGCTGATAAACGAAACTTGTGCCGTATGAAGAAAAAAAAAAAGGTTTCTGCGCTTACCTTCGCACAGCAGCTTCTTTCTCGACGGAATTTGTGATTTTTTGTGCACTATATAGGTTGTGCAAGCTAACGCTAACCAAACTGTTGAAAGAACAAAAATAACATCTTACGTGGCCTGCGTAATGAGAGTATGTCGCACACATGGCTTGTCCCGAAGATATCATCTAAAAACAATTGGGCTCCAATTCACGCTGCGAAGATAGTTGGCCAGCGAAGCCGTGGCATCACCTGACCCGATAGACCAATGTGACGTAGCCTTGAGCGATTGAGCAATGCACGACATGAAACGAGTGACAGCAAGGCAATAAAATACGATGTACCTGACTAAAAGGTACAGTGTATAAGGCGCCCTAACTGTGCGCGGCTTGCTTTGTGCAGGAACCGCTGCGTCCTGCCTAGCCTGAGCACGACGTCGTTGTGTATATTGACTTAGCTGTTCTCGTCGCCGCTCATCGTGTTCACGCTGCTCTTCGGGAGTCCCAACTATACGTGACCTACTCGTAGCGCTACCCAACACAAACGAAATCAGTTGCTAGGTGGGTTCTTTCACACGTGGATGAAAGAGTAGTGACGTTACGCCCTGCTTGGTATGCTACAGTTGTTGCTTCCCGGCAACTGCAGCTTATGCAACCGCAATCTTTACCGGGAAACGCATGCGGCGAACGCTACGTGCTTCGCATTGTTCGAACGCGCCTCATCATCTATCACGTGGTTTTGATACTTGTTTTTGCTTTCCTTTACTGAACCGAATACTGAGGTGTGTCTTGCATGCGCAATGCCTATGGAGATAGGCACTTTTCGCTTCAATTCGTGGAATGGTTTTCTGTCGAATGTTCCGTCAACGGAGACGAAGAAATCCAGGTATCCGAGTCATATACAGCTTCGCTGTAAAAAAAAAAGAAAAAAGAAAAGAAAAAGAGAGATATAGAAAACACAGTGCAAGATACGATTTTAGGATTTACAGCGTTCGTTCGTGAGGCCTCTGACGACCGAACACTGTCAGCCTTATAATTGTACCTTGCACCGTGATGTTCTGATTTTTTTTTAAACAGCTTGGCTAACGTTAGCTGGGACACACGGTATAACCACTTGGCTGAAGTTACTTCGCATCTTCGATATCTTTATTTTATTTATGGCATGACCCACATGGTGATGATCATTACTGAAGAGCCATCCCAACTAACGATCGACGGCAATGGCCTGCGGCACCGCCGCGTATGCAGCCGAAAAATCCCGAACAGCTGCAGCTGAAAAAAAAAAAAAGAAAATTTAAACGCGCCTACTACACTTACGAGTACGAACAATATCCGGGAAATGACACCGTTAAGACTACATGCCATCAGGAGGAAAGCTCCAGTCGCATATTTTTACGCCTTTCTGGTCTTACCCTCGAGAAGACAATGATACACTGTGCGCGCCACGAATACTTGAATAGGTCGGGTATGGCGGGATCTCATCTGTCCTATTTCCGTAATGGACAGGAATCTGTCGGACACACATTTTTTTAAACTGCCGCAGCCTTTTTACTCAAAGAACGAGAATTCTCCAAGTTCAGTTTAGTAGTTTTGGGTTGAGCATATGTAGTCCGGTTGTGTTTTCTCACGTAGTGAGCTTCAACTGTAGAAACGTTTGCGGGGTCATCTGCGATCGCATACAGGAAACTTAATGATCAACCTGATAACGCTTTGCTTTGTTTTGTATTCTGTACGTCTAATATTCTTATTATCGAATTTTTCACATTTACAATTTGTTATTTCCTAATTTTCTTCTTTTTTTTCCTGCTCTGGCAAGAAAGACTGCTTACTTACAGATCAGTTTTCTTTAATTCTAAATTTAGGAAATGGCAAGGTGGCCGTTTTAGGGGCCGCTATCCCAGAATTCTAAATACACTACTCTGGCAAGAAAATAAGAAAAAGGAAGCAAACAAGAAGGAAAATGTCAACAAAAGCACGCTTCGGTACTTGGGCACTCACCCATCACACACAGGAGTGGGCGGGGTCCACGCAAGTCCTTCCGCGCGCACATATTTGCAACACTGAACCGATTAAATACCCTGACTCCCGTTACATTATCTGTATCAGACGCGAAGAAAGTTCTTCGCACCCTGCGGCGCAATACTCTGAAAGGACATGTGGTTTGAGCAACGAACAAAGTCTTCGCTACCGTGCAAAGTTGACCCATTCCTGCGGTTCTCACTCGACCAAAACACTGACTGCACGTTCGACACGCTCCTTCATCGTTTAGACGTATAGTATACATATAGCCTACACGCCTTTCTTTCTTTATCTCTACTTTGCTATCATTTTACCTCCCCCTCCCCTCTCTCCTCAGCGTAGGGTAGCAAACCGGATCTACCCATCTGGTTAACCTCCCTACCTTTCCCCTTCCCTCTCTCTCTCTCTCTCTCTCTTGCTATACGCCTTACTTCTTGTGCCGCATCATAAAAAGAACGTGTAAGTTCCTGTGACATCCCCGACGCTTCAGTCGATAATATTATCATAGAATGCCCTCAATATGACCAGCAGCGGGTTCGCCCGTGCGACAGTTTGAAGATCCTCGATAGATGTCTTCTCATAGCGAGCAAAGTTCTTGTGCCGCGGTTATTCTCTGATGTGAAAATACCTTCCGTTAGTGCCCTTTGCGATTTTTTTAGTCGACGCGAATCTCGTGGACTGCGTGTGAGTTAAATTGCCTGATTTTTCTGCTCTACAATGTTATCCTTCTACATCTCTCTTTTTTTTTTCTTGCCGTTTTCTTGTCGCGGCCGTGTTGTTCTTTCCGAGGCATGATTTATGTGCAAATGTAGGTTATGCAAATACGTATACACGAAAGGCGCTGTGTAAACTACCCACCCCTCCTATGGGATGAAGTACGCGGGCGTGCTTCCGATGCTCGTGCCTGTAGAGTGACACTGTTTGTATGACTTGTGTTCCTGTGGGTAGTGCGTGTCGGTATTTTTCTTCTTGTTTGCTTTCTTTTTCTTCTTTACGCTTACTTAAGTAATGTATTTGGGATTTTGTGAGAGCCGACCCTAAAGAGGCCTTTCTACACACAAATCTCTTCATTTGCCGCGTATATAGAGTTTTAAACCCACATTTATATGCAGTGGCGGCGGTGGGCAAAATATTCTTTTTTTTTCGTCCGATCACTGGGGCGGAACTGAGGATGAGAAGGCTTGATGGCGATCCGATAATGACGACGACTTGACGACGTCGACGACGACATAACGGAAAAAACGGACGGACGGACAAAATAAACACAGTTTTCGAGCGTTTAATTGTTGTCGCAGCACAAACCTTATTGTACGATGAATGTGACAACGGTATTTCGGGGCAATGTTAAAGTGAAAGTGGCACGTAAATGAGTCCGCTTATGACGGTCACACAGGTCTGCGGACGCCGCTTAACAGGCCTTAGAGTTAATATTGAGCGATGTTATTTATAGTTGTACTTGGCACGCACGCATTTAATTAATTTAGATAACGAATCCTGCGGGTTTATTGATACACAAATTAGAAATGGGCAACAAATGATGACTAAGCGAGCAGCTGACGGGTCAGCAACAAGTGCTGCATTCGAGCCGCTCCTCCTTAACACCAAGCGGCCACGAAATACATTGGGCACTAGAGATGAGCGAACAAGTACACGAACAGGGGATGTTGGATTTAACATACGTGTATGATAGCTAAAAGGGCTTAAGAAGCGTTTATTAGCAGTCCGGTTAAATATCCACTCACAGCGAATATAATTTTGACATCTGATAATTCCGATATCTTTAGAACGTTACCTCTCGTGTGAAAGTAAGCCTAACACGAAGTCTGCCTAAAAAATATTAGTCCAAACTTTTGCTACGAATTGATCAGCTTTCGGGCTATTAAATAAACTTTTGAGATATTAAGTACTGAAAAAAATCATGAGCCATTCCACCCTGTGAAGGTGTACGACCAGCGAAGCTGTGTATAGCACACGACAGAGAGGTGGCACAGAATTTTGAACAAAGGTACGAACACATTTATTGTCTCGATCGGTGGTCATCGTGACGAAAGGTACGCACACAAATTTATTTTTATACATCCGCGTTCATTTGTGTTATACATTCGTTATATACATTCGTGTTTTAATTTCGCGATATACTGAGGCCAAGAATCCGAGACCGAAATCACCCCACCGAGCGGCAGTGGGCCAGAGCCGCCAGCGCCTTCGCAGAGGGAAGGGCAGTATGGGAACGCTAGCATGATGAGTGGCGTCGAAGCCAGCTGTCGAAGAAGACGACGACGAAGGCGCGAGCGATATACTGAGGCAAAGAATTTGAGACCGAAATCATTCCAGCGACTGACAGCGGGTCATAGAGTTACTGTAGTGGGCCTGTACCGTCAGCGCCTTCGCAGAGGGAGAGGCAATGTGGGAACGCTGGCATGATGGGCGGCAGCGGGCCCAGCTGTGGAAGAAGGCACGAGCCACTGTTGATGATGATAGTTTTTGCTCACATATTTGCTGACAGACACGAAACTGATCCCTCAGGACCTAAATAAAGTTTTTCATACCATACCATACGAAAAATGAGCGGAACCCTAGCCACTAACAGTTTCGCTGTAAATGCGCAAGTATGCGCCTTCCTCGAAATCTTCGTTCCTGCACTACGCCGTTTTTGACACTCTTACGTGTCCACATCACTTGCTGCTCGATGGAACTGTCTTGGTATCCTTAAATGCGAAGCATTTCCTGGCGAACATTTGCAGCTTTGACATCAATCAATCAATCAATCAATCAATCAATCAATCAATCAATCAATCAATCAATCAATCAATCAATCAATCAATCAATCAATCAATCAATCAATCAATCAACCAATCAATCAATCAATCAATCAATCCTACATCTTGGTGCTCTCATGGTCGTTTCGCTAAATTGGTATGTACCAAAATCGGCATAGTATGACAAGAGTGTATTGTTATGATCCATTTCGATGGAGGCGAAATGCGAAAAGACCCGTGTAATTGAATTTAGGTGCACGTTAAAGAACCCCAGGTGGTCTAAATTTCCGGAGTCCCCCACTACGGCGTGCCTCATAATCAGAAAGTGGTTTTGGCACGTAAAACCCCATAATTTTTTGTTTGTTTGTTATGATCAACCTAAGTTTTCGAAGAAGTCATCGACTACCACATATGGCGACGGGGGGTGCCCCCACCAGCAACAAGAAGCTGTAACGGTTCATGTTCACGCCTCATAATTCACTTCTCTTCAAGACAGCAACGTCGTCCTCCTGACCGTCACAAAGTGACCACTCATCGGTGAAAGGGCCCTCGTCGACAACCCCTGGGAGAAAGCGTCGACGACAGGCGGTTGCCTCCTACTGTGACACGTTGGAGACAGGTGCACCACGTACATGAGGAGCTCGTTGAAGACATGAGCACCCCGAGCAGCACGCTAACGACCAGTGAGGGGCGACAGAGGTGGTGAACAATTCGGCGTTTGTGATTGGCCAGTCGATTCCCTCAACGAGGGAAAGATGGGTTATTTAAGGCCGTCCTGGCCACCGTGTTAAATCAGAACTGCTCAAGACTCGGATAAGAGTCACAACCATGTACCAATGAAGTGAATACATTCCTTTCTACTTTTTTCTTCATCACGATGCCCGGCTTCGCCGTAGTTTCCTGATTCTTGCGGTGAAGACACACCCCACCCGGTCGAGGTTGTATCAGTATGACGAACATAAGTGATAGGTCATGACATGAATGTCATGACATATGTGTCATGTAGGGCATGAACCAGCCGCCCACGTCTTGGTGCTCTCATGGTCGTTTTGTTAACTTGGTATATACCAAAATTGGCATAGTATGACAAGAGTGTATGACGAACATAAATGATAGGTCATGACATGCGTGTCATGTAGGTCACGAAACAGCCGTCTACGTCTTGGTGCTCTCATGGTCGCTTCGTTAACTTGGTAGGCACGCCGCACGCAGTTTCGCATAACATGATTCCCACAGGGCATGGGATCTGCGGGCTTTTGTAGCGGCGCGACTATCGCCTCCAGAGCCAGCGAAGAAGTCTCGCGTGCAGGTAGCACGAGAAAGGAACACGCCCGATTCATGGCTGATCCCCCCGTAGTGGGTTGAGCCATAATTGTAGGCACCAAACCAAACGAACACGCTGGGTGTCGGATCTAGCTCCTCTTGGCTTGCACTCTGAAATGGGTTGGTTAAGTACCGGGTAGTTTTTCGTTAGTTTGTTGATTACTCTCTAATTCTTTTTTTCATTTTAGGTTGAAGCAGCCCATTTTCTTTATTACAACGAGGCTGTATATGGCTAGTGTTCCGTGCATTTTTGTTCTCCGTGAACAAAAACTATAATCATCAATGGCTCATACCCCACTAAGAACTCAACAAGCAAAAAATGCAATGGCTCATAGCCCCGTAAGGTAGAGGCTACAAGAACCCAGCCAAGTGAAGCGAACAGTGCTTACATTCATTCTGATCACACATAAAACATACAGAACAGCATGTCAAAAACTGTCATGGTCAATGGCTCATACCCCCGTAAGCAATGGCTCATACCCCCTAAAGCAAGCAAAAGATGCAATGGCTCATAGCCCCGTAGGGTTCATGGCTACTCACTTTGCGCGGATTAGTTGCGATGACACTACCCTTGTGATCGTTGTCGGTGATTTCAATTTGAATGAATCGGGACCGAAAAGGGAGTGGTTGAGGTCTTTCGTGTTGCAGACATATCGCTTCCGATGCCGTACCGATCCAATCCGAACCAATCATTCAGTGGCCTACGTGCATCGATGTGACATTATCAAAGAATGTGTTTGTAGTTGCGAGTCAAATATTGACCACTGATCAAGACAATAAATGTGCGTGCGTACCTTTCGTCACGATGACCACCCATCACCTCTGTGTCGTGTGCTAAACAGCTTCGCTGGTCATCCACCTTCACAGAGTGGAAGGGCTCATGATTTTTCCAGTATATTTGATACCGCACTGGTGTCCAGGAATTGGGGAGTTCCCCTTGGACAGCCGCTCTTCAAAATTATGAGCTACCTCTTGACCTCTTTCTCCGTAGCGGAGTGAGCAGCATTACCGTCGCACTGGTGCCCTTGGCTGGGGATTCTATCAGTTTGAACAACCCTAAAGCTATCCAAGAACAACTACATGCGGTGACTCCTAACTACCACAGCATCACTGATGTACGGCAGTTTGGTCGAGGTGGGATAGTGTGCAGGTCGCCAGAGCAGACATGTATAGCGGACCTGCTGAAATGTTCCTCGTTTGCATCCATCCCGGTGAGTGCGTATATTTCACCACACCTCGCATGTACAAAGGGCATTGTGCGTGGCGTCGACTCTCAACTAAGCCCATCTGAGACATGGTAGAAGCTAAGGGAAGCTTGGTAGCTGTTTACCGCTTCAATCGCGTTGTGGACAATAAGGGAGACTCCACTGAGTCAGTGATTGCGACTTTTGCCGGAAATGCTTGTCCATCGGAAATTAAAACGTGGCCTTTAGTGTTCAGAGTCGATCGTCTGGCGTCACGTCCCCTACCGTGCCGGAATTGCTGGCGATATGGCCATAGTCCTGGCGGTTGTAAATCTGCTTCACGATGCTGCACATGTGGTTAGGGTCACTCTAACGGTGATTGTATGGCCCAAGACGAGAAGTGTTGCCTTGGTGAATCACACTCTGCCGTCTATTCAAACTGCCCAGCTCGAGTGCAAGAAATGCTGGTGTTAGAAATAATTGTCAAGAGAAGGTGTTCTAGGAGAGAAGCTATTACCACTGTTAAGGAGAGTGCTCACGGCTACGCTGGCGTAACAGCACGTCAGCCTTCTTTCACAGACGCGATTATTTCGCAGGCAATCGACGCTGCAGTTGAAGACGCAATCGCAAACGCAATGGAGCGTTTAGTAGTCAGCATGCCAGAATGAACATATCAAGTGGTCAGTACGCAGATTTCTAATCTTCTGCAGATGACTCTAGTACTAACTAGTGACACCTGTACACTGCCACTTAATCCATAAATTAAAGACAAAAATAACGTTGGCACGTTTCCCTCGGAAAACAGCCGCGATACCTCTGAGTCTTCGTCGAATCCTGGCCAACAGCATATGTTAGACTTGCACGTCTCCACAGACATTGAACTCGACGCACTGGCTTCTTCCATGTCCCCTCAGAATAAGTCCAGAAGTCTCCGCCCAGTAAGGTTTTCAGGGAGAACATTTTGGAGAAGGTAGTTGTTACTGCAATAGTATCCTCAAAACAGGATCCTTGAGAGTATTGCAACGGAACTGTCGTTCGATATTTGCTGCATGCACATATTTACATTGTCTTACCCGTTCAATTAAACCCTGATGTAATCTTCTTACAAAAAACATGGCTCACTCCAGATTGAAATTTTCATTAAAAAATTATCGTTCATTCCGATTAGATCGATCTTCGCGAGGAGGTTGTTTACTCACACCAGAATTTATCATCCAGAATTCGCCACAAGGCAAAGATAGTCCTACAGCTCCTGTACCCCGAGTTTGAAATAATAGTATTAAACATGAGAATGCCGGCCTGTCGGACATTTTTTTTATAGCCAATGCCTATTTTCCTTCAGGGGTTCATGACACGCGCCCTTTGGATACTATAATTACTACTTGCGGAAAGGGTATTCTACTAGCGGGGGACTTTAATTCCAATCACGTTACATGGGGTTTAAAAACAGACCAGAGTGGCACTCGTTTGTGGTGATTGGTCCCAGGACAACAATCTTAATTGTGTAAATTCAGGATCTTAATGGTGTAAATTCGGGCAGCTTATGCCCTTGACTTACCTTTCGCAAGCTCCAGCCTCTCCCTGTCCGCCTGGTCGACTCTTGATTATGCCACAAATAGCAACCACATACCAGTCACTTTTGATATTATACATCTAGTAATCTCCGCAGTTTCTAATATGTGCGTATTTTTATAAGTTACAGTAAATTTCAAAATTCCTTGCGATCGTCATTGGCTTCTCTGACTGATGCTAGTAAAAAATCTAAAGCAGTGAGCACTTGTCCTGCTTTAAAAGATTATCCGGAAAAATCTGTATTTTTCTCCTTGGTGGATCGATGATTGTTCCCGTGACTATAGGCGAAGAAAGACAGCTTGGAAAGAACTGTTGCAGAATCAAAGCCCTCAAAACTGAATGTATTACAAATTGTATGCTGACACTTTTAGACACTCAGTGTTGAAGGCAAAGGATAAGTATGACATTAAGCATTTTTAATTTCTTTCTAAATCAAATAATAAACGCGCACTGTGTAGCTTTCTGCGCGCCGAGAAAAAGATTCCGCGGCCGATAGATGCAGAATCGGCAGTTTTGTCTCACGAAGAAATAAAGAATTCATTGGAGGTAATCGCTAGAGTGTTAGAACGTCGCTTTTCTTCTCAACTTCCGTTAGATCCACTGATATCACCAACTGAGAAAGGCTTCACGGAAATCTCCAGGACTAAATTATCAGATATTTTACTAAGTTTTCCATCAGCGGCTACTGGTCCGGATGGAATCACTTCGTCCACGTTGAAAATTTTATATAAGGAATCACAACATTATTCATTATACATTATCAATTATTCCGTCAGAAGGGCATGGCTTCCATCGGAGTGGAAAATTGCTAAAGAGTGGAAATTGCCTAGCTTAAAAATCCGAGTGGCGGTTATGTGTTAGACAATATTAGACCTATCGCGTTAAGTTCAACTTTCGTAAAATTGACTGGACGAGTGATAAATATTCGTGTTATACATTTTCTTAATGAGCGATCGATCCTGAGTCCGAAACAAATCGTTTTCAGATCACAGTGCTCAATATGGCCGGCTCATATTGACCTTGAAGACCGTATTCAATTGGCACGGCGCCACAGGCAGTATGCTGCATTAGTCACTCTAGACATCTCAAAAGTATATGATAGTGTTGAGCATGTGATATTGCTCAATCAGCTTCGGAACATTCGCTTTCCTAAATACCTTCAAGCATTGTTTGCATAATTTTTTTAAGGAATAGAGAATTTCATTGCTTCCGAAGCGGCATTTCTTCGGCTAGGTACGCGCAGACAAGATAGGCGTTCCACAAGAGGCGGTACCTTCGCCAGTCTTAATATACTAATGAACTCCATCTCATGTCATGATGATGTACATATTTACGTGTATGCTGATGACATAGCGTTTTTCTCGTTGGCAGATGACACCCAAAATCTTTATAACATATTACGGACATACTTGTCTGTTATATAAACATGGCTTGATGCGATGCATCTCTGTCTCAACGTCTCGCAATACCATTAGAGGACCCCATATATATGTATCTTACATTGATGTCAAGCCACAAGTAGAGACTGTCAAGTATCTTGGCGTGATGTATGATTGTTATGTGTATTAACGAGAAGAAAGGGGGTTAACCGAGGGGCCAGATATTTATTAATCATATCACGAGGAGCCAACAGACAACGACGCTGTCTTTGTGTGTTGGCTTCTCATAATATGTTCTCTGTCTTGGAAGGCGCACGTTGACTATACTAGAGCAAAGGGTGTTCGTGCGGTTGGTTTGCTACGTAGGCTAAGCAATAGTCGATCAGGAATGCGAAGAAGAACGCTGTTATCAACATACCGCATGTATATTCGCCCAGTATTGGAATTTGGGTGTGCATTGTACTCTAGAGCACCTGCAAATAAACTTCGCCGCCTTGTTCCTCTGGAGGGGCAGGCCTTGCGACAAGGTTAAGGAATGTCTAAGTTTGTAGCGAATGAAGTTTTATATCTGGAAGCTAGGATCCCTTCTCTTGTAACGCCGTTTGAATATTAGGTGCACGATAATTTCTAAGGCTATATGAATCCCCTACAAGGCGTTCAGAAACAGTTTTTATCTCCCAGCCCGATTTGTTTTTTGGCTCGTAACAGCCGTGATTCTACACACCTGAAATTATTTTTTATACAAACTCTTCTAGATCAGTTAAGCGTCTAAATTCGTCAGGTGACTCCTGTTTGTTGCAACACCAATTCCATGAAAGTTCAGTTGGATTATATATTCCCTAATAATACAAAGGCACCATCTTAACGTATGTTAAGCTTTATCTTAAAGGGCCCCTCACCAGGCCCCATAGAAAATTTTGGTTATACGCTGGACGTTGTTACATGTCAGCTAGGGAGCGTTCTGCAGCAAAATGTTTTCAAATGGGCTCATTAATAGCCGAGATAGAAATATTTCAGTGCCGTGTACCCATGATTTCAGTAGGCGGGCTCCACTGCCAAGCAAGACGCCCTCTTCACTCGTCCCGTCTAGCCTCTGCAAGCGAAATTCCTTCCCTGCGTTCTCTCATACTGGACCTCGAGGATCGCGTGACGCATATGTCCCGCCTTCATTTTTTTTTCTGCTCGCTTTTTTTTTTTGGCGCTACACACTTCCGCTGACGGCGTCGTGCGCGAGCTGTTGTCTCGTTCGCGCAGCGCACGATTTGCGTGCTGTGCACAAGGAAACATGAGTAGCGGTATAATTCAGTGCTACACGAATACTGAGGCAGAACAAGAGGATCGCAGAGCATGATCACACGCTGGAACACGGTAGAAAATGGCATAGTTTCGGTACTTGCGCACGCGACTGCACGACCGTGCGAACAAGCAGACGCAGCGGAAGTACATCGCTCCTGCTTCGGTGCGAAGTACAACAAAAAATACGGAGACATTCCGTTTGTGTGTTTTATTCTTTCTCTAAACTTCAATTCGTCAATTCAAGCAACAGATCACGCAAATAACAAATGGTGCCTTGAATAATTCTCGAAGTCACGTGTCACCACGAGCGACGTCACACTACGAACCCGAGGGACGCGAGTACGTCACCGTCCGGCTTGGAGCGTAGCGGCCGCAGGAGAAGGGAAAACGGCGTTCGGATTGAAATTTCAGAGCATTCCGCGGCGCGTAGCGATGTAATTCTTTGCAAACACGATCGTTGGCGCTCATTGTATGCTCTGCGCTTGTCAGCTCCAAATGGCCAGATCTCGTGAGGGGCCCGTTAAATGATTACTTTTTGCACATACCGATCAAGACAGTTATTGCCACTGACGCTTCCCTAAACGAAGAAAAGTGTGGAATCGGAATATTTTCTCATATTCTCGATTGGTCGTTTTCTTTTCGCCCCCCAGACTTCGTACCGATTTTTCTAGCAGAATATTTAGCTGCAATTCTAGCCCTTCGTAAACTAAATACATCAACACGTTCAACAGTGGTCGTGACAGATTCTCTGTCGCTGTGCTCCTGATTCCGTGTGCTTCTGATGACTCTCAAGTTTTGCGAGCTTTCAAATCGTTAGGGCTCTTCATTTAGCTTTGATTAGATTGGTTTGGATACCAGGAAATAAGGGCCTAATTCTGAACAAAATGGCAGATTTGTTGGCAAAAGTGTCCCTGGATGGCCCAGTCACTGAAATCCTACCGGCATCAGCTTTCATCATAGGGGCGAGATTTGGAGGCAAATGACGCTACGTCCATTTCACGCCCCTTCTTTAACAAACTCTAAAGATTGTCAGTACTTGTCACATTATTGGGATAGCAAACGCTGTCAAATGCGAGCACTCGAAGTCGCAGTCACTAGACTACGCTTCCAAATTCCGTTTCCAAATTTTTACCTACAAAGCGCTGGTCTGGCTCCCTCGCCGAACTGTCCCTCTTGCGGGGAACATGAAACAATAGATCAATATCTCATTGATTGTCAAAGATATTCTGAGTCGCGAAAAAGAACATTAGAAACGCCGTTTCGCCTTTTTAGATTACACTTAAATGTTGAAAATTTACTATCTCTGGGGGCCTCGACCCTTGGGTACAGCGAAAGGAAGGTTGGCGATGCGATCCAGGATTTTTCGATTCTATCTATTACTTCCTGTTTTTCTATCTATTACTTCCCATATACATATTCACTAATTTTGTTTACAGGTATTTTACAATTCTTCTTTCTTATTGTTATATGTAACTACCCGATTCTTGGCCACTCCCCTAGAGTGGGTATGTGGCGCTAACGTCTTGGTTATAAATCTGCATCTACAACACCCTGACGCTCGACCTGAGCGGCCGCGGTATCGGCCATTCCCGAGATCCTGCGGCACCATGGCCGGTGGGCCTAAATAAACAGTGGACATGGCGGCTACCTCTTAATTCGCGCCGCCTACCAGAGCATCACTGATGTCCGGCAGTTTGGCCGAGGTGGGATAGTGCGCAGGTCGCCAGACCAGGCATGTGCAGCGGACCTGCTGAAGTGTTCACATATTTCACTCTAGCAGGCACGGCGACGCCACAAGCACAATCTTGACGATGCATTCAGCAAGCATCGCAACCCTGATGCTATCGCAATGCGAGATTTATCCGCAAGCAGCAGTAGGCGCGCCTACCCATGTTCTGTGCTCGCTCCTTTCGAATATGCCTGGCCTGCCGAAGTATAGCAGGAGCAGCTCTGCCATCTGGTTCCTTCAGCTCGAGAATCACTTCAACATGAACAACGTGAGTGGCCAACACTTGTGCTATCCCCCCGCAAGTCGCGAGCTGCCAGACGAGCTTCTTTTGGAACTCCGACTTTTACGAGGCCCGGACATCTACGAGAACGTGCTACAGGGCGTGATTTCGCACTACGGTATCACTGTGGCTGCGCCTCGCTCGCAACCTACACTGCCGGTGCTGCCATGGTACGTCTGTCCCGGATTTCGTGAACCCGACACTAACCCCGACGACACCATCTGAGCACTTTACCTGGATTCCTTTACCTGGACTTTACCACTGGACTTTATTTCAATCGCGCTTCGCACTAGGAGGGGGTGCCCGCACTAGGAGGAGGGTCCCGGTACTGGAGGAGACTATCGCCTCTAGTACCGGCGAAGAAGACGGATCGCGTGCGGGTAGCGCGAGAAAACACGCTGGCGCTCGACCTGAGCGGCCGCGGTATTGGCCGCTGCCGCGATCCATGGCTGGCCGGCCTAAATAAAGAGTGCTCACGGCGGCTATACCTCTTCGCGTCGCCTCCCACAGATATTTTAGCATAGATATTTGATGATCACAGCTGCATGCTTAACGTTACGAATTCATGCTGAGCTTTGAGACTCGCGCCCCACGGTCTTTAACGAAAAGTAGTGTGATCTGGCAACCTTGCACCAGTATCAAATCCACTTTGAAATGTGATTCAATGCGTTGCACTACGATTTATTTATTTATTTATTTATTTATTTATTTATTTATTTATTTATTTATTTGTACATACTGCAGCCCCATAGCATGGCTATTGCAGGAGTGGGTAAAAACAGTAGTGAACAAAAAAGTGAAACCAACAATGACTCTTACAACATTTGTACGGCAGCCAAAGGACTGGAAAATCGTTTTCATTGATTCTTAAAAGCAACGAAACAGCGAAATGCATACACATAAAGTATAAACTAAACCTAATTTAAGTAGTTGCACATTCTGGTTTTCATAGAGAGCACTTTCGAATTCGCTTATCGGGAGTGAACGAAGGCAGCCAGGTAAGGAATTGCATACTTCTATTGTGCGGGGAAAGAAGCTGTGCTTGAAAGTATTTGTACTGGCACAGAAAGGGTTAAGATTAAGCTCGTGGAAGTTATGAGCGCAAGAAGGCTTGGTGAGAGATATGCAAGCTGTGTTTGAAGTATGATAGGATTTGTTAATTATGTTGTGCAAAAATGTTAATGATTCCACATCACGACGTACTGAAAGTAATGTTAGTTTCAGCGTAGGGAGGGCAGACGAGGATGAAAAATAGCGGTCATACCGTTGAAAAATGAAATGGACGGCTTTCTTCTGAGCTGCTTCTAGTTTGATTATGTTGTTTTGGTTATGGGGTGACCAGACTGTTGCGGCATAATCGATAACGAGGCGAACAAGAGTTTCATACATTAAGAGTTTAGTTGCCTTCGGAGCCTTTTGCATAGCACGACGTAGGTAACCAAGTTGTTTTAGGGCCTTTCAACATGTTTGGTCGGTGTGTGTAGTCCATGAGAGATTGTGAGTAAATGTTACGCCAAGGTATTTGTATTGTAGAACTCTGGTTAAAGGTGACACATTCAAGGAATATGTGGCAATTACAGGTGTTGCTCTTTTCGTGAAGGACAAAACAACCGTTTTTTTAAAATTAATGTTCATTTTCCATTTTTCACACCAAGCACCGAAAGATACAAAGGAATCGTTCAGTCGCTTATAACTAGTCGCAGAGTCAATCACGTTGTATAAGACGCAATCGTCAGCACAAAGACGAATGCTGGAGGAAACATTTCTTGGGAGGTAAATGATATAAATTAAAAACAAGAAAGGACCCAGAACGGATCCTTGAGAAACCCCGGAGCCTACTTCAAGCATGGATGACCTTGCAGAGCTAAAGTCGACGTATTGGGACAGGTTAGAAAGGAAACTAGCAATCCAATCGACCAGACGGAATTTTTTTAGTATCGCATTTAATTTTTGCAAGAGGTGACAATGAAGTAATGAATCGAAAGCTTTAGAAAAATCAATGAAGATAGCGTCAATCTGTTTACCGAGATCCAATTGATAAGCAATGTCATGGGTGAAGTCTGTTAACTGCGTGATAGTACTGAAACCAAGTCTAAAGCCATGCTGAACATTAGTTAGAATGTTGTTCAACTCAAGAAAATATATTATGTGTTTGTAAAAAATATGTTCCAGCATTTTGCACAGTTGGGAAGTTAAATAAATTGGTCTGTAATTCGTTACGTCTGTCTTGTTACCTGTTTTATACAAGGGTATTACTCTTGCAAGTTTCCATGATGAAGGAACGATTCCTGTATCTAGAGACTTATTGAATATAATTTCAAGATAGCGTGATGTCCACTGTGAATAGTGAAGTAAAAGCGAATTCAGAATACCATCAGAGCTACTAGACGTTTTCGTGTCTAAATTTAAAATCAAATTAAGGATGCCATTAACATCAACTGCAATTTCGGAAGTAGAAAAATCTGTCATTATTAAAAGCAGGGTAGACATGAGAATCGTTTGCGTACACAGAATGGAAATATTCATTGAATGCATTGGAGATGAGTGCAGGATCGTTTACAATTTCAACATCGATAGTCAATGAAAATGAAGAATCAGTAGTAGGCATGACAGAACGCCAGAACTTCCGAGGATTATTTCTTAGCAATCCTGGCAGCTCGACATATAAAAAAAAATCTTTGGCCATATTAATTTTCAAATTTAGTTCTTCTTTGGCAGAGCTGAATCTAGCAATTGCATCTGGGTCATTACTGCGTTTTGAGCGTCTGTCTTCTAACGCGGCGTGATAATTGCGAAATTTCTCTAGTCATCCAAAGGATGGCACGATTTTTTTTCTTAGTTTTTAACGGAACAAAGCGTTGAATACACAGCTTTGTAATGTTTTAAAATTGGCGAACTAGTGTATTCACGTCACAATATTTACTGAGTGTGCAAAACGATTCGAAACGTTCTGATAAAACTTCCAGAATAGACGTGTCGTCAGAGCGATTAAAGTCGAAATAAGTATGAATTTCGGCACGCGGTTTACAGACTGTGCAGTTTAGCGATATAAACACTGCCTTGTGATCTGACATTCCGTCAGTAATTTCACACTCAGACAGCTTATCAACAAGCTCTGAGCTAATAAACACCAGGTCAAGAAGTGCGTTTTGTCATGTTGCGCCATCAACTACTTGTGTAAGCCCAAAAGATAAAGAAAAGTTAATTAGTTCGCTACCTAAAGAACTGCGATGCGATAGTGAGAGCCAGTGAATATCTGGTGTGTTAAAGTCTCCCATTAGAATTAAACTAGATGCATAAAAACTGTGTGTGTTGATATAATCAGCGAGAAGAAAAAGGTTATCGGGTGAGGAGGCAGGTGGATGGTACAAAACAGAGACTATGATTGCTTTTTTGCCTAGGTACAATTTACGCCAAATAGACTCAAGATGTGCTGGAGGATAGATAACCAAAAAATTTAAGTCAGATTTGAAAAAAAGGGGCGACATCGCCTCCCCTGCCAGTTTTGCGGTCTGACCGGACAGCTACATAGCCGGGTAGAGTGATTTCAGAATCATATATGTGATCGTGAAGCCAGGTTTCAGTGACACCAATGAAATGAGGTGAATAGGAGGTTACCAGGGAAAGAAACAGTGGGAACTTATTTACTAGACTTCTTGCATTCAAATTCAACAAAGTAAGCTTGTAAGAGGGGCGGATATGTCAATGTGAAGACGACGTAGCCGGGAGAGTGTTTGGCAAGCCTTCAGAAAGACTGGAATTGTTCACTACGGTGTTTGCAGCGAGACCTGAATCGTAAAGTAGGGCGTTAGCTGTATAATTCCGCTTATAGCGGACACCATTTATAAAAACGTGGTCATAACGTAACCTCACCACAGAGCCATGGTCACGAAAAGAAGAGGTTGCTGCCCATAGCTTTTTGCGAATGACACGTACATTAGCCGAGAAATCTTGAGTAATGTAAAATTTTGTTCCTGTGAGCTTTGAGAGAATTTTCATTATTTCTACTCTGTTCTTGAAGTCTAGTACTCATAATATAACTGGGCGCGATCTAACTTCACGTTTGGTGCCAATTCTATGACAGCGTTAGATGGGCGGGCATTCAATTTGAAGTTTCTCTGTGAGAAATTGGCGTACATTAGACAAAAGCGTGTGTGTGTTTTCAGCATTATGTTCACCAAGTCCGTGCAAAATTATATTGTTGCGTCTGGAGCAATTTTCAAGGTCATCATTCTTTTTGATTAGTTCCGAAACGGCCTGAGATAAAGAGCGTACATCAGAACCAGAATGATCAAACGAGACTCGAGGATCAGCGGTAGCTTTTTCGAGGGTGGCCACACGGGATTCCAGAGCGTCAAAACGCTTGTTAACAGTTTCCTGGAAAACCTTGATGTCAGCAATGTCACGAGCCATCACTTTCTGCCCAGCCAATAGTTCGGTCAGCATTCCGGAAATATTGTTGGATGGAGTCATTATCAGTTATATCAGGTTCAGATGAGCACGAAGTTTCGTCTGAATTGCTGGTGTTACGAGTCGTCTTACTCGTAGGACCGGGATTTAATTCTACATCACCGCTAAGGACAAGCCGATTTGCGCAGAACAGTGCATGCATAAAACAAGACAAAACGCTCTGTGGGCAAGAGAGCAGCAGCAAACAACGATCATCTGATCTCAAACAATGGGCGTGTTGAAAGTAACATACCTGCACGAAAAACAAGACGCGATTAAGCATCATGTCGGTGCTGCTGCGGCATCTATGGCTGCGGTCTTGCCCACTGACGAGGGAAGCGGGGTCCAGGACTTTTAAGCGTTGTGTCGATTACGTTACTGACCACGAGCATGCTCCTATTGGGCCATTCGATGACGTCACATATAAATTGGAACCATATGGCGCGACGATAGGACTACTATCGCACTCACCAAAGCTGTCACACGGGTAGGTAGGTGACAGTGCAGTTCGGACACAGACCATCATACGCGGGCACAGGCTGTAGCTTCGAATGCAGCGCATGGTCAACGGACGCATCCATTTCGAAGCACCTCGAGGAAAAGCCAGCGTTGAAGATTCCAGGTGAACAGCAAAGGAACTGCACAAAAAACAAGACGCGATTAAGCATCATGTCGGGGCTGCTGCGGTCTTGGTGTCACCAACTATGATGCACCAAGATTCAAAAATATGCAAATACCACGTAGCTGGACAGACCCAAGGTAATGTTGTTTGTTTGCCGTCGCTTGGAGATACTTAGAATATATTATGCATTCCGTCTAATTACATACGTAATTAGCTTCAATTAATTAATGAGATTCTCAAATATTATAATTAGATGAAAAGTGTGAATGGTAAAATTGTATAGAAACACGAAAAACTCCCAATACAGCTTTCTGTTGCTCAATACGTGCTACATAAAAATGGTTTTCGGAGCCTGAAAGAAGCCCGCGAATGCACGCAGAGTTGTTGCGCGACTGGCCGCTCGAGGAACATTGCGTGTTTTTTGCGGGCTTGTTTCCCACTCGGGAAAAACACTTTGGTGTAGCACGTATTAAGCAACAGAAAGCTGTATCGGGAGTTATTCATGTTGCTCGACAATTTTCCCATTGACACTTTTAATCTAATTATATTATTAATTAAGGCTAATTACGTATACAATGAAGCGCAATGCTAAAAAAAATAATCTGAGTATCTCCAAGCAACGGCAAAAAAAAAGCACCTTGGTTCTGTCGAACTACATGGCATTTGCATATTTTAAAATCTTGGTGCATGATAATTGGGACACCTGTATTTCGAACCCATTGCGCTTTCACGCAGCGAAAGGATGCCGTATTGTTACGTTGTTATCCGGAAAACAACGCATTAAAAACAATGTGGAACCATGTTCTCTATTTTATTAAGTACGCACTCTTTTGTAACCGTTTACTGATGCGTTAGCATTCTTGTAAGGTACTTCTTGCACTTTCCGTGGGCCGACTACCTATGGCTGTATTTATTATGTATGTTTGTATCTAACCGTTTTCCCACCTGCTTTAGGTCACTGGGTAGTCCGTGGTCGAATGGGTAACGCATCGGGCTGCTGTGCCGAGAAGGGAACAGGGTTCGAAACCAACCATGAGACCAACTTCGGTCACTGAGCATGTGGCAATGTGTACATACATGCCACTCTTCAACGAACCTCTTTCAAATGGGCCACTGTGGACGAGGGACTGGCCATAGGCACCGATGTTCGAAGGAACTCTTTGACGCTCGACTTGGGGCACTCGGTGTGCGCCACTCGGTCTGCCCTGGTCTCAAATGAACCTCTTTGATACCAAGTTCGGTTACCGAGTATGTGCCAGAAGGTGTGTGCCTCTATTCAATGAAAGTCGTTGACGCCGATTTAATTCGGTAACTAGGTGCGTGCCACTGGGAATGCGCCTGTCTACAAGGCCGAAAAAATGATCCCTTAAATTTCTCCGATGCTACGCAGAATCGCACCCACGTCACAAGGGTTCTGCAAGGCCAGCAACCCAACGCATAAGCAGGCTGCGCACAACTACACTTGCTATGTGCCGCCTTTCAAGGAACGGCTGTCCCGCCAACGTTTTAGCGAACTGCGCCGTAATATTATACGTCACTGTTTGTATATATATATATATATATATATATATATATATATATATATATATATATAGTCTTGGGCAGTATCGAAGATACACGTATATTAGACACTATCTTAGATACTCTTTGGGTGTCTTGCATCTGCCTCATGATACGTATGGCTAAACCTGTATCAGTATCTGTATTTCCGATACATGAAAAAATGTACCGTGTATCTTAAGATACACGATACTGGCTATCGCAACTTCACCGTGAGAAACTATGATCGTTGGCTGAATTCCGCGTCTTAAGCTGATACTGCTGCCACTAAGCCACCTGAATAAAACTAAAGGCAACGACATTCTTTTATCTTTCAGCCAGGGCCCTCCAGCGAGGGCAGACGATGAGGTTTATGCGTCCCCATTGGTGGAGCAGAGTCACGTGGTGGCGCTCGCGCCGTCTCGACAAAATCAAGCGCGCGAACGTCTGCAGCCGACGTTTTCTTTATTTTTTCTTTTTAATTGCATCGGTGCCCTAACACTTGCTCGTAGACACCGTACTGTGCTGCGTACACCAGTGCGTGCGGCGTCTTTCGCACAAGATATATGATGCCCGCTATAGTGTCGTTATCGAAGTTTCTCTTGCGTGGCGCTTTATTACGAAGTCTGAAGAATGCGAGAATGGGGCTGCCTTGCGTCTAGTGGCTTTGCCACATTTGCTGCTTCATTATATAGAACTACAATTTAAAAAATTGCTAATGTATCGCAGCATCTTAAGATACAAATGGAAAGTATCGTATCGGATACAATAATTGCGGTAGCATCTTATATCTGCATCTATAGTACTTGTTGCCCGAGTATCTTGTATCGTATCATAATAGAATTACAAAGTATCTTTGCCCAGGCCTGCCGGCGTGCCATGCATTTCGGACACGCGGTAGACGGCACTAGACGGCACCGAGTGTTCTTAGGGAAGCGTGAAAGAGCAATCCCGCTGCAGTGCACGCCTCATACACAACTCGTTTCGTTTCGACGGTGGCAATGCGTTGTGTCGCTATATTGATTCAATGCTAAACGCATTACCGCCGACGCGCGTACCCAGGATATTTTTTCGGGGGGGAGGGAGGGCAACCCAAGGTAACTTCTATGCAAATAAGGGGGGGGGGGTGTACGTTTACTAATACAAATGTGAATAATGTCCACCATTCGCCATAAAAACGCGTAAACCCACAAAAGTGAAATGAAATAAGGTGTATTTTACAGGTACGCCTGTGCGATACACCTCTCCTTTACTTGCTAACAAGCTACTACGTCAAATGGACTTGCGCAGGAAAGAAGCGCAGGAAGAACACTGCCAAGAACAAGTAAAGAAGCCAAAGTGTAAAATAAAGAGTACTTTAGTAGAATACAACTTAAAAAAGAAACCGCAGTTGGCAACAAATGCACACAAACCACGCGGAGTTGTGTTACTTCGTCAGCCACTCACAGAAGCAAACAAAATCGTCGTCATGCGGCCTTTTCAAAGTGGCGTCGTATTTGATTCCTCCGCAGCGTCTGCTGTTCCTGAAAAGTCTTTTCATCGGCGGAAGCAATGAGATGTGCAACAGACATGGGCAAAGTGTATGGAGTCTGAGCATTTCAGTCTTGAAAAGTCTGCGGTGCCGTTCGTGTCACTGCTGAACCCGCTTTACTCATGAAACTTCACTGCCAACTGAAGTGAAACTTGACAATAAATAGTTGTTATTTCAAGCATGTTATTTCATTTCAATGAAGAATTAGGCTTGGGCCATTCCACTATAGTAAGCGAGGGAAAAGGTACAAGATTACCCCTTAATATTTTCATTTTTGTGGTTACCGCCTTATTTGGGTAACAGGAAAAGTTTGAAGTACGAATGATTTGCAGCCTCGCGGAGGAACAGTGGCTGGCGGTTATGAGGGCATGGGCGGGGCTTCGCTGCAGACTTAACTTGCCTCCGACTGTAGTAGCGTTTTTGAATTAGCTCTGGAATATTTATAGAGAAATATATATTTGCGGAACAATCACAGTTCTTTTGGATCCCTCGTTTACTGCTCTACCAAGTGCCACAACCGACTCGTATTGTTATTTGGGAAGTTACGTAACGATGCGTGGCTGCCAGTCCCGTATAACCGCGCAGTGTGCAGGACGCTGCGATTCTAGACGTACTACGCCCACCCCGGAAGGTTAAGCACAGCAGAGAAGTGGCTACGTTAGGCTGCTCGAATGATAACTGTAGAAGCGTCACGCAGAACACATGGAACTGTTCTCCACTTCCTTTTTCTGTTCTACCTCCTTTTTAAATAAAAATTAGTTGATCCATAAATACTTTCATAAACAACAGTTAAATTTGCTAATTTTCGTTTTTGCTTCCTGTTTGGCTCTTGCCTTGGCTCTCTCCCTTAGTAGATCGCTTTATTTCTCAACTCTTTTTGATTCTTGTTTCCAGTTGGGAATTTTGCACGAAAAAAGCTCTACAATTAGGAAAAAACCAGACGAGTTAACGGGTGACAGACAAATTGCCTATGAGTTTAAGGGTTTGATGATGGACGCTGCCTCGCATTATCTTACTTTCCACCTTATCTAACCCATATCAGGGGTATCTGGTTCCGAGGATCTGTCAGCGCCACGGCGAGCCGTTACTCGAGGAAATAATGAAGCAAAAGGAAAAGTTAAACGGAATTGACGTTTTCTCTGGCCGCAACTCGTTCCACGTGCATGCAGACCAGGTGGCCACGAACCGAATCCCTTTCGTGGTCCCTGGATCAGTCTAAACAAAGAAGATTGAACTGACGAAGCAACAGCGATGCGCGTGACCGTCGAAAAGACGGTGACAACTGAATGCATCTCGAGTTACTCGTGTGGGCACCGAAACGATGAGTAAACTTGCCTTCACACTACAGGAGATGCCGATAACTACGACCATCCAAAAGGAGTGAGAAATGCAACAAAATGCTGACCGCCGAATAGCTGTCAAGTTTCAATATTGATGTGGCGGCGCTTTAGGAATGTGTGTGAGAAGTAGTGGCGTGGGCTGGGAGGGGGGGGGGATATGTGTCTTAATTTCGGGGGGGGGGGGGGGCCCGGGCCCCCCCTTGGGTACGTGCCTGACCGCCGACACCCATCGTGAAATGGGTTCTGCGGCAATTTTTTGTTTTGTACAAATAGATATTCTCCCGGCACCCCGTTGTGTGCACTAGGGATAGGTATAAAGCAACTAAAGTTATTAAGGCATTGAATTACACAACTTACTAGATCGATAGTTCCATTAAGCTAATAATAACTAAAGAGAGAAATGACACTACGCACAGTTGTAGCAAACAGCTTTTACATTTCTCAGAAAGCACGATGAACTGAACAGCTTCTCGGTGCTCTCTCCGAAGCTGACTGCTGAGCGACAACCGCCAATTCGAAGCGCGGTTGAATATAACAGTCGGAATGATGCAAAAAGGCTGTTAATATTGCTCGGCATACGTAATAAGCTTCTATTTACTTTGCCCACTGTCCCTGATATCACTCAGAAATCGGCGTTGGAGCAGCGATAACTCATTTCAAACTGGCCACGCGGAGCGGGGAGTGCGCGCCATAAAACCAACAAGTCCCGAGACGGCGTGCCTGTCGCCATGACGACTGTCATCGGGGGCAACGGAGCTGCCAACCGCCTGTTGCCCGGGTGACGTGCCAGCGGGAGAAAAAGATAATGAAAAAAAAAAAGAAGGAAAGGTCCCGGATGTTGGTCGCCATGACGACGACAACGCAGCCCTCCCAGGAGCAGACGATGCCCGTTCCTCTCCTCAGTCCGTCTGAGAATTTAGTCGGGTGCGGACGCCGCTCTCCCACGGCGGTTTCAGTGCTCGCGCTGTCTGCCCACACCCCTTTTGTTCGAGACAAAAGAAAAAACAAAGGAAGTGCGTGAGCGAGAGAAGAAGGCCCTGCCGCCCCTAGTTCGCCCCCCCTTTATTTTCCACCACGGCGACTATAATCGATTGCGAAGTTGTCTCCGGGTCTGGGTTATGCAGCGGGGCAGGTTGGCGCTGAGAGAGAGTGCCTCAGTGGCGAAGCGGTCCGCGGGTGCGCGGCGGCCGAGCACCCCGTCGCATCAACATGTCCGTCTCCTGCTCTGGGTAAGCCGAGAGCACCTTTCTGGCACATCGTTCACTGTCAGCCGCGGGCGACAAGGCTGCCACCTCTTGCGTTCCCCGCATGAGAAGCTGCCCCCTTCTCAAGCGGGAAAGGCACTTTCGCCGCCGACGCGGGTGCATGCGCGCGTTGCATGAACGGCGCGACTTTGCGTGAACGAAATCCCGCCGTGGCTCTGCTCGCTGGCACGTGTCCCAGGCGCGCACGAAACACGCAGCCGTTTAGTTCCGTCGCGAAAACACGGGCAGGCGCGGTCGTAAGCTGCCGTGATGGTCGCAACGAGAGATGCACATCACTTTCGTCGAACCTTTGTTCTACCGCACAACTTGGGTGTATTGCAGAAAACCCTGCTTTCCGAACGGGCCGCGTGCATCGGCGTTGCGCTCGAGAATGTTTTGAGCAACAGGAGACTGAACTGCGCACGCTGCACAAACGTGAGCGTGTCGAAACTGCGAATGTCACCGCTGTCCGAGGCGACCTATTTTATATTGTAATGCGCTAGAAAAGAACACCGCGCTCAAGGCTGCAGTTTTCTATTGTTATTGGGCGTGGGCTGTCGTCCTTTTCGTCCGTGCCGTTAAGACGCTCTCAGTTCAGGGCGCATGCATTTTAACCAGATAGTATCGCGGCAAACTCCTCCTTTCGCGAGGCGTCGTTCTAAGTGAAGTTAAGGTGAAAACTGCAGCACAGTTCAGTTCTTCGCTTGCCGCAGACGCCGGTGTCACGTTCGCCTCATCGTGCCCGTTGACGCTGTTAGCGTGAAATCAGCACAAGAGCCTCGTCTACACACGACTCGACAAAAGGCTCGGCCACTGCTTTCTTACTCAGGAAGGTAGGTTGTGAGAACCATGTTGTGAAGCGCTGCATGCATGGCGTCGTTCGTAGTGTCCTAGCGCTTGCTTCTTTTTCTTTGTTTCTTTTGCTTTCTTTAAGGAAACTTTCGTATGAATGGTTGGTGTATCCAAATATTTATGGTGTCCTGAGAATGACAAATTATATGATTATTTTAGTGCCAAAGATGGTGACCCTGGTTATGCAGTTGGTGTGCCACGATACAAACGTATGCGAGTGCCACACAGAACGCGTATGAGTGAACGCGACGTATTCGTTGTATACGCTACATCTTTGCATATTATTTTAGAGGAAACGCATGATAGGACATACCACATTTGTATGATAGCAACAGCCGGCAGTAACAAGTCACCATACTGCCACCAAAAAAATGTTTCTCAGTGTGAATAAGACGTGCGCACCTGATTGTATTTGAATGTATGCACAATGCCCACTTTCAACATTCAACGGCGGTTACCAACTTTTTCACTCTCGCGAGGCCGGAGCTCATTGCCAAGGCATGCCCGTACGTCCTAGACTGGGAAGAGCTCTCTTCTAATTCTGACGGGCAGCCCAACGCAATGGCCCGACGCTTCCAGCGCCCCTTTTCTCTCGATCACGTCCGCCTCTCGCGCAGCTGTGTTGTATAACGTCGAATGCACTGACCATCTGACGGGAGCAAGAAAAGGTGAAGAAAGCAATAAAAGCAAATTGTCGCCCTGCCACATAGGTCCCTGCCTTCACTACAAACTTCAGAGAGAATCCCCGCCCGAAAACACTTTTAAGTTGCAAGAAGATAAAGAGGGAAGCACCTGGAGGCCGGCTGAACTGTTGTGATGGGTGCAATTCGCCAACGTCGTCAAATTTAACGCGCTAAATCTGTGTCTGAAAGAGAAGGTGGAAAGTAGAGCGAAATGGACATCGAAACCAAGAAGGGTTGATACGGCAGGTCAGAGAGAGAAATCGGTGGTATAACTCGTGGCCGCGGTGTAAATGGGCCAAAAGCGAACGCGTGTCGCATCTTACGCCGCAGCCGGCTCGCGTTCGAGTGGTCTCTAATTGGATTAGACAACATGCCATCCGGTGGGCGCACGAAGCCGTCCAAGTGGTCGTTTCGCGCTGATCGGATTAACCTGGCGGCCTGCGCCGCGAGGTGCGCTCCTCCTCGCGCGCGCTTCGTCCGCGACGACGTTCCCTCCCGCAGCGCTGAGCCCCCGGGGTTCGAGGCGCATTGACGACGGCCGCGGATCGGCTTAGGTCTCCGCAACTGACGAGGCGGCTGCCGATGACGGCCTTGGGCGCTTGACGCCTTTTTCTCCTTCTTGTGGTCCCGACGCCGCCGCGTCGAGCGTTGTGCACGCATGCATGCGCGCGTGTACGCGCGTGCGTAAACGTGCTCAAACCCCAGACGCAAAATCCGCGCGCGCTAATGATATGCCATTCCAGCGGCATCTCGAAAGTTCCAAGGTCGACGCGCTTGTGCGTGATTCGCAAATTCAGCCGTGCGCGCGTTGCTTGTGTGCGTGTGTGTGCGCGCGCGCCCGGATCGCTGGCGTCCGGAGTAAATAAGAAAGGGATCTCGCCAAAATAGAACGCAGGGGAGGGTGCGATGAGTGAGGAAATAAATGAAATATATATATATATATATATATATATATATATATATATATATATATATATATATATATATATATAAATAAGAAATGCCCGCGAGGGAGAAAATAAAAGACGGCAACGAGCCGAAAAGTCTTGTCTGCGTGGGGTCATACGCGGCTGACACTCCGCGCGTTTCGGAGGGGTTGGTGCAAGTGCAAACCAAATGCAGATTTTTTTTTTTGTCATCACACAAACAGTCTGTTTCTTTCCTGAAATCACTTCGCATGCTCCACCCCGTTTTCGCCACGGTGGTTGCGTTCTCCAAAAAAGAAAATTAAAAGAACACCAAGAAAGAATCGAACAGAGTCATTCACACGAGGCCTTACAATGTCAAGTGGGCAATGACGCGTTGAAATAAGCTCTGTAATTGCAGCGGAACGTCGACTAAGATGACGCTAGAAAAGTATATGTTAGAGAAAAAAAAGAAACTTGCTGGAAATTCGCCGCACTTATTCCTCTGGAGAGATTAATTAGTATGGCCAAAGACGCACATTAATACCGTACATCGGTAAAAACGAATTGCACAAAGGGGCTTTTCAAAACAATGTTCTTCAAGAACAACCTCCTGTCCCCCTGTTTTTTTACCTCGTCTTTGTCGCAGTGCGCGAACACTGGGATAAAGGTACTGCCACGTATCGGACGTACGCGCGGTTTCGAACGGTTTCATCAAACCTTGCCATCCGGGTCAAGTTTGGTGTCCCTTTACTACCTCAAGGATTCCAGGCCGGACTCTGTGATACATCCCCAGAAAAATTAGAAATGCGGAAACTGCGAACAAAATGCGATGCTGTTGAGAACGTATGTATATATATCCTCCACGTTAAGTCCCCTCGAACTTAAGGCTGATGTGTTTGTGGTCGCGAAATTTTTCCGTACTTTCTACGTTCCTGAAAACTACTGCGGGCAAGTGTCGTAAAGACGGACAAAATATGATGCTGGTCATGCATTTATGCCCGCAGGCCGTCTGTACGTGTCAACTCGAACTTTTGTTACCAAGTGCTATAGATTCGAAGAGAGAGGATACGCGCACTTTTCTTCCTTAGTTGCATTCCTTTATATCACAGCGGCTATAGTTGCGAACGATTTTAATTCATTTTTTTATGCATGTTATTAGGTGCGATATCTTACAGTTGCCAGCTCGTTTGGGTTTGCTAACCTGTCGTAGCATAGGGAAAAGAAACGTCGACGCGCAGCGACTGCTGCGACGGATACGCGCTAGGTGACACTCAGTAGACGGAGACGAGACAAATGTTACGATAAATGGTACATCCGGCGGGTGCTGTGGATAAAATCTATCTAAACAGTTTTTTTTTTGTGACTGGTGGACTTTCCTGCCATTCTTCCAGCTGCGCTGGTGGCGAATGTATAGCGATTCATCACAGTGCGAGAAAGACGTTTTCCTTCTTCTTTTTTGTTTCTTTTTCTGACCTACAAATTCGCTTCGTACATCCCTTCGCGTAATTTTTTTCACCGAGCACGCCTCGAGATTAGAAGGACCCTGAACCTGTACGGTCAGAGGCGAGGCGCTGTAGCTCCGCATTAATTCAGCTTTGCGCGCTGCGAAGCCATTCGATTCGCGCCATGCAAGATGCGTTACTCCAGCGTGTACACTTTACGCTTCGCGGGACGCGTCACTCGGGCACCAGCGCGGATGGACGGCCGCAGCAGGTGGCGTCCTTCCCATACGCACGACCATAACGTTCGGTGTCACGAGAACCGCGCAGCGTCCCGAAAGCTGGAGCTTGCGTCAGCCACTCGGGGATCGACTTCACGGAAGCTGCCGCCCGTGGTAAGGCTTCGGTATTCGCTGGCGCTCAAGTGCCTCTCAGTCACGATTGTCGGCGGTGCGCGATAAGCGAGGCACCGACCAATAGCGAACCGCTCGTATACGTGCACGCGCACAGATTCGCGAATGCTACGTCGTAGCTTCGACAGCGCTGCGTGGTATTAGCCAGACGAAGCGGGCGTCCTGCCCGCGTCAAAATGACGAAGGGAGACCCCTCTCGACGTCGTCGTACAGCCGCCACTATACACTCCCCGCGCCACGGCTAAGAATTATTCCCTTGGGCGCCGCCACGCAGCCGTTCTCTTCTTTTTCTTTCGCGGGTAAACGGCGCTGCGGAAGCCGAGGAGGAGCGAAAACAGGCTCTCGCGTTTCATCGTCGTACGCTATAAACGCGGCGCGCCGGCCTCCGCAGACTCTCGAGAAAGGCTTAAACGGGGCCTCTCACTACGCCATGATTCCGCCAACTTTCGAGCGCGTCCTTCTGCGTAATGAGCCTCCCGCTATCGTTCCTACCCCCCCGTTTTCACCTGCTTCGCCAGAACAGCGGGCGCCGCGCAATGAAGCGCAAGAGCGTAATGCGACGCGGGTGAACGCTCTCTCTCGCAAACACACGCCCGCCCGCCGACGACTGATGGTCCTCGCGCACACACACTCGCGCGAGGGAGATCCGCTCAATTTCTTGCCCTGGACGGGTCCCTGTCTCCAGAGCGCGCGGCGAAACCATCGACGCCGCTTCCGGTCATCGGTGAGGCATCGTCGCGCCGCCTCCCTCCCTCCCTATACGGTCTCCCTCCTGCCCCATGCTTCCCTGTCTTCTTTTTCCTCGCCGCAAGTAGTGCAGTCCTCGCGATAAATTGGACGGAGGGAAAAAGAAGAGAGAGCCGTATCAATCCACCTTCTGAACTGCTGCCGTTAAACTGATCGTGTCACGCTACGAGTGCCACATTGCCTCTGTGCACGGCGGTGTATGCTCGACGTCACCCCGACAATGAAGCAGCGCTCTCGAGCACCGGCTGCCTGGGCGCTTAACCATTTGTCGCTCACTTCGTTAGCTGCAGGGTGAGAAACTCCCGAGTCAGCTAAGTGTCCACTGACATCAGAATGCAATTCCCCGGATAGACAGATGACGACACGCCAGTCGTGCGTGCGCAGACAGGAAATGCCCTGCAGACTTCCTCCGAAAAGAGGACCCCGTTATCGCGCTCGTTTCTCACCCGACACGTTTAGCGCTGGAAGGGGAAAAAAAAAAAGCGAGACCTCTCAGCTCTCGGTGGTTTAGGGACACTTGGCTGTGTCGCCACAGTAGCCAGAAATTTCCGTCATTACGCGGTTAAGAACAATAGAAACCGCTGTCGTGAATGATTTTTTAAACTTGCAATCCGTGAAACAAGTTGACATTTATAGGCGGGTTAAATTGAAACCACCTGCTTGCGCTTGGATCTTTTGAGAGAGAGGGAGGATTGAATGACCCGGTGTGCATACTATAAAGCGTGCAGATGCGTCGCGCGAAGAGAGGGTGGAGCGTGGCTACGTATACGTAAAGGAATAGAGCGCTCACTACGCTTTACTGAATAATGTATAAGTAAGAAAAAAGAAAGAAAGAATGACTCTGAGGACGTCCTCACGCGGCAATTTACCTGCACTTACTAAAGGAAAAAATAAAAATAAGGAACAACAAACCAAATAAAATCAAGGGAGGAAGAAGAAAGCGCTGCACAATGTTGTGACAACACAGATCACCAAAAAACACACGGACACCGAAGCACCGCTTGTGCCAGACACGGGGGCCCTGGCTATTAAATATACAATGCTAAAAAAATTCTGCGGTTTTACGTGCCAAAACCACGGTTTCATTATGAGGCAGGCCGTAGCGGGTGGACTCCGGATTAATTTTGACCACCTGGAGAACTTTAACATGCCCCCGATGCACGGGACACGGACGCTTTTGCATTTCGCCCCAACCAATATGCGGCCGCCGAGGAGCGGATCCGATCCCACGACCTCGTGCTTATAGCAGCGCAACACCATAGCCGCTAGGCCACCACAGCGGGTGAAAGTATTCAATGCCTGAAAAGGTACAAGACTTTTTCTTTGACGCTTCATATTCAACCTTGTCGTCGCAAGAACAGAATGAGGGAACAAACAAATGAACGAATGTTTCCTGTTGAAATGGACACCGCTGTTTTGTGCTTACGCCGATAGCAATTTGGAGCACATATTGCATGGGTGGGTGTTTCTAAGCGAGCGCTAGTTTTACGATTCCTAATAAGAATGAGCGCACCATTGAAAAATTACAGGAAAAGCTTACTAACTCGCAACAAGCTATCCATAGCTGCCAATTAAATAGTTGAGTAAATTTTAGTTAGCTGGTCGGTCAGTGTATCACGCGTTTCTTAACATTCTGTGTAATCTGGTAATGTGCCCCCCATAAAGATTGCTCACGCGGTGACTGGATTTGAGCAACTTTGCTGAAGCATACCACTCACGTCCCAGTGTAACGTCGTCTACGAGACTGGTAACTCTTAAATTGTTACGCCACCTTTTAGAACCATCAGCTTACTACTAAAATTAAGATATTGGCTGCGCGGCGGACGAAATAAGTCGTCACGTGCAACTGCAGTGGTCGCTTAAAACTGTGCTGACTGCGTGCAAATTTATTATTGCAGCTTGCTGCGGTATCCGGAGATCAAAATTTGATTAGCGTAATGTGAAAAAACAAAACAAAAACGAAGCAACACAAAACAACAAAAATTATGCTTGGCTCTGCTATCGCAAACACGAGAGACCAGCGGAGCTGGGGGAAGCCCAGCATAAGTTAGGCGAAGTGTGCGGTTTGGCATTACTTTACTGGCACACGCAACCCAGGATCTTCCAGCGTCTTCCGTTTGCTGGCGCTCAGAATTCCTTCTCAGAATTCTCAGTACTGCAAACAGCGCGTCGTGTGTGGTATATGCAAAAAACGGCGGGTATGAAAAAAAAAAAAACGTTACTCTTTTATTTTGTAGTTTTTTATGCAGTTACAATAATTTAAAACGTTCATATTTTTGTTTTGACTCGATTTATAGGCTAGAGATTGAGAAGAACAAATAATTTCAGTTTATTTCTTTCGACTGGTTTCTGTCACATAGAGCATTCACAGAAAATTTATTTTGCGGTACAGACAATTTCTGTAAATTTTCTTTAAATTGCCAGCTTTTTTTTTTTTTTTTTACAGTGCACGCTTTGTTCATACTTAAGGTATTCCTGCCTGGTGGCCTCTCTCCATGTGGCTGATTCGGTGACTCGTTTGTGACTGTTGTCACACATCAACCAACAGCGAATTCCTGCGTCTTCGCAACACTCTGTCGCCCCCCCCCCCCTTTTTTTTTTTTGGACACCTACACATTATGTGGCTCTAAAATGCTCCACTCGCCACTCCGTCGAATGTGCTTCGTTCGAAGCTATTCGTTTGTGCAGATCACTTACTGGAAGTCTCCAATCGACACAGATACAGTGAGGCGACAGAAGAAGCCACCCTGCGTTCCATTCTTCTTTTTTTCTTTTTTCGCCGCCTGTTACACTCGTCTGCACAGTCAGACAAACATGTTTTCGTGTGCGCTGAAGGAAAGCAGTCTTAGAATCCAACGCGCTAATCGAGGTGGGCCGCTGGTTTGCCTTTCGTTTCCCTTAATGCAGCCAGACTACTCTAACCAAGTCGGAATGGTCGCCAAGCTCGGAGCAAGTGCGTAATTGAAGTTGTCAGGGATGTGACACGTTGCCGGCTCGAAAGCCTTGAGATATAATAAAGCGAGAAAGGTGGCAAGTCGAGCTGGCGGCGCAATTTGCTTGCTCAATATATGAAGTATCTTAATTTGTTATATTCCGTTTAAAGGTTGTATTCGGTTAAACGGGATTATTAAGATGTGTTCTTTGATTTGTTTCTCATTAAGTGTATGCGTAGGAGACGGTGGCACCACGGCCGATGTCGACGAAATTCTTGTCCCCTGGCCATACAAAGAAACATTATCACATGTTAACTGAAAAAAATAAAATAAAATAAAGGTTTAGACGGTTGCCTAGTTTTTTAACGTAAGGCCAACACAGTACATTTTCTTCAAGCGCACCCGGAATAACTATACCTATATAACTATACCTATATACTGGGTAGTATAACTATACCTGGGTGCTCGATCTGTACGAGTTGCTCGCTGCTCGAAACGTGACTAAAGGAAGCTGCGCCTGACAAAAAGAATACTCGAAGCATGATGTCTAAAGTTGCGAAACAACGTACCTCTCTGACGCTTCGAGAGAACAGCAAAAAAAAAAAAAAAAAAAGTAACGTGCAGTCTTTACCACCTTCCACAGAGTGAATGAGAGAAACTTTATTTGAAAGCATCGCTCCCTTGGCCCGTAAGGAAAAAGAGGAAAGAACATCAAACGCTCTCCGAACTGCAGACAGCAGTACGTGCGCGCTCGAAAATGTTACGCGGTTTGCCGCACGCCCATTCTCTGCCTGGAATTTTATTCGTATTTCATAAATATACTTTTTTATTTGGCTCACGAAGCCGGCGCTAAAAGGTCTGACTTGCGAGAAAAATCGCCTCCATCTCAGAGCCTGTTGGCTTTGCGGTATAACCGCGCATCTCACGCGCAGGCATAAGAGGACGAAGAAAAGAAAAGCCTCTCTCTTTCTGTTATTTCCGATGAGCGAAAATGACGAAACGCGCCGTCGGGGCTGGCACCTGAAGGCGTGTGTCGGAGGCGGAAGGTGTTGAAAGCGAGGGTGGCCCACGCCAGCGACGTGACTTCTCGTCCCGACCGCGAACAGAACGGGCCGAGTCTCGGACGTGGAAATGAACAGCACACACAAAGAGGGCAACGGCAAAACCCACGGGGTGATAAGAGAAGACGTGGCGACGAAGAATGGGGGAGCAGCGGGCCCCGCGTCTGCAGCGCGCGGCCGGCGCGTCGCCGCCGCCCAGCCGCCCGTGGCCACGGCGCGTCCAGCGGGCAGCGGCGCCGTCTCGGGTGGTGGGAAAGGAGGAAGGGGGTCGAAGCGGCGATGAGGAAGAGGTAATAGAAAGAAACGCCGGGGGAAAGAAAAGAAAGATGGCGCTGGCCCCAGGGCTCGATTATAGGGCCCCGAGGCGGCTGGCACGCGGGGCTGAGTAGGTGCAAACTGCCGCCCACGTTCGAAGGGTTGGGTTTGCTGGTTGCGTTACGACGCTCTGTATGGAAGGTCGGACTCTTTGTCGATCAGCGCAGAAAAGGCAGCGCATTACGCGCCGGCACCTCACAGCCTCGTTTGCGCCGCCAAAAATCCTAACAACCGCGCGACGTGAGCTGTTGCGTTTCTTCTTCAGCGTGCAGGAGTTAGAAGTAGAACCTGTTTGCCCGATGATGATAGGTGTCCCGCCTGTGACGCGCGCGCGAGTAGGGATCCACGGACGAGTAAGTATAGAGCCAAATGAGAGTGCGTGATGGCCTGGAAACTCATACGAAAGAGCGTTTTCACATTGGCCGCCGCTCGAACGCCCGCCCCTCATGATAGTGATCGACGGTAATTATTAATACCTATTCCGTTTAATGTCCCCAATATGCATTGCTCTTACAAAGCATTTTACAGGCATTTGCATCTAAACAGATGGGCGTTTTCTTGCGTTCCGCCCCCATCGCAACGTGGCCAGGATTCGGGATTCGATCGGGTGACCTCGTGCTGAGAAACGCCGCAAACACCCAGACACCGTGGCACTCGTATAGATCGTAACTGGAGCTCTGCGGCACGCTTGTCCAACTACGCGAATTTCATATACTGCTGCCCTTGCACAACCGCTTGAAATGTAGGCATCAATGTATGCGCATACATTCAGGAGAAAGCGGGAAAAGGTAGCAAGAAACACAGAAATAAGTGAAAAAAAAAAAGCGACTGGCCCTGCTGTTTTTTTGCATCGAACATTTTCCCAGTTTTCTCCGAATGCTATACATAGATGTGCTATATGGACGTTGCTTCTTCTTCCTTGGCGTTTCATTCAAACTAAGAAAGAAAATAGCCATGTTCCGCACGACCGCTAGATTCCTGGCCCGTCCCCAACGACCCAAACAGAGCCAGGGGCAGTTAGCGCAGCATTTCGCGCAGCCAAAAAAAAAAAAAATCAATCGCTTCAGCGCCCGAAAAAAATACACGAATCCCTCCACACTCATGTGGTACTACGGAGCATTGTTCCAGGCGCGTTCGGAGTCCGAACCATAGGCGAATTAGGTGGCCCGAGTCTGTGCAGAAGTTCGCTACATCAGAGGAGTTGGAAACATGGCACACCCTTAGCGTATACAAGCAGAACTAAATTATACGACCGCTGTTATCGTGCGGCAGCCCAGTTAGCGCGTTGTATTCTCTCAACTGCACGGTCACCGCTGTTGCTCGAGTTGTTCGGCGACTTTCGCGAAATTTCCTTCGTTAAATGTGGTGTGCAGTGCTATACAAATTTGCGGCACTGACAACATCTTTCCTACTTCGCATGTATGCCTTTAAGCATATAGGGTGTCCCTGGTAACGTTAGCTAAGCTGTTCAACGAAAAGAAAGATTAAAGAAACACCAGAGCAAGATAAAATTTTAAGACCTACTGACCAACTCTGGGCTGTCCAGCAGGCCCACGATGCGGCCGAGAGGCTCGGCCTTCCGGTTCCCACGTGGGAGCGGCCCGCTTCGTCAAGACTCACGATCTGCAGGACTTCATTAAAGTTTTGCCACACCATACCATACTGGGTTCAGTCGTCAGACCTCTGACAGCTGAGCACCGTAGGTCTTATAACGATATCTTGCACCGCGTTTTTTTAAGCTTTCTTTTCTTTTCTTTGAACAGCTTGGCTTGCGATAACTGGGACATACGGTATATGTGCTCTAATTATTTAGTAGATAACCGAAATCTACAAGGTATATTTATTTAATCTTTTTAATATACTGTTATTCCCACTTCGGACTGTAACAGGAGTGGGTTTATGTACAAGAAGTACAAATTACAATCAATAATAATATAATATAGTAATCAGATGTAAAAAGACAAGAAATCAAAGCATTGACAAGCGAACACATCGAGTGCGGAACACGAGAGGCCGAAGAGAGCCGCCAATTTTGGTCATCAAAGCAAGCGTTCATACACATCGCAAAGCATCCATTCATACATTCATACAAAGAGTACACATCGAGCAAGTAACGGAATAAATCAATAACAGACTGAAGTTGTCATCGAGTCTGGCTTGTTGACAGGACTAATGCAGCCGTTAGCTCAATTAACTTTTTTTTAGGGTATCCTGCGGAGTTGTGAATTTATCTAGCGCGTTCCATTCCCGTATGGCTTGGGGGAAGAACGAGAAGTAATTTATGTTGTTAACACAACAGTATTAATTTGTCGTAAATTCATGCTTGTGAAGCGTTTCCCTAGAACGGTTAAAGGTAATGCAAATAGCAGGATCCATTTTGAATGCATTATCTATTGATATAAGAACTTGACTCTATGAAGTGTTACGCGACTTGATAATGTATCTAGGCATGCGCGGGAAAGCAGCTCCGTGGGGGAATCAGTGCGCCGGTACCTGTTATAGATAAAGCGAAGCGCTTTTCGTTGCACCGATTCGAGCATATGTATATATATATTTTAGCATATATGGAAAGCAGACGATGTTTGCGTATTCTGAGATTGGACGGATAAGGACTTTATATGCGAGCAAACTTAGTATCTGAAGTTGCAAAACGCAAGGCGCGCTTAAGAAACCATAAACTGTTCATCGCATTTTGGTTGTGTTTTGGAATTGGGTATTTGAGCTGAGGTGAGCCAGAAATAATGACACCGAGGTATTTCTTTTCGGTTACTGTTGTAAGAATGCCATTGCCAAAGCCACAAGGGAAGCTAAGTTTTGATTTATTATTTGTAACTGGCATCACTACCGTTTTTTTCTAGATTGATCACCATTTGCCAGGTGCTACATCAGTATACGACGTTGCTTAAGGCTTTATTTAGTCGCACTTGGTCTTCTTGAGTATTTATTTTTGATATACCACGCAGTCGTCCGCGAAGAGACGTCTCTTTACATCCCCTGTCTCCAGAAAATACCGGCACGATATCAGAGGCATGTTCATTATATTGAACATATTGTTGGCCTTCCGATAAGTAGCAGGCTATCTATCTCGTAACGGGACCATCGCCAAGTATCTGATTTAGTGTGCCGAGGACAGTTTTAGCAGTTTAGCATGTGACACACGGTCAAAGGCCTTCGAGTAATCGAGGAAAATTATATCAGCTTGATTTTTAGATCGTTGACTCCCTGAGCGAGGCCATGAAAAATTTCTGCAAGTTGAATAACAGCGGACAATCCTGCTCTGAAGCCATGCTGGTTATGATGGATGATATTGTTAGTCTCGGTATGTTCTTTGATAAATTTTAATAAGATATGCTCAAGAATTTTCCAACAGGTACAAGTGAGAGATATAGGTCGGTTATTAGACGGGGACGTTACGTCGCCTGATTTGTGAATGGGGACTATTTTTGCTGCTTTCCATTACGCTGGTAGACAGCACTCGTGAAGTGCCTTAGAAATATAAGGTAGAGGTAGTCACTAAATGGTTCAGCATAACGCCTGAGAAAACCGTTCGCAGATACATCAGGACCACAACTCTTCTTGTCATCAGGGTTCAACAACAGAGAAAGAATTCCAGGTACACTTATTAAGGCCGAAGCGCCTAAAAGTGGTGTCGACTTAGTACTATTGCATGTTAATGCCAGTAAACATGGTTGTCGGCAGTGAAAATCGACTGGACGTAAGTGTTAAATGAGTCAGCTTGCTGCTTTCCGTGTGTGGACGAACTTTCAGTGACATCCTTTCGGGTGATATATCTCCCGAATTTGTGCGGTGAATCTTTAATTAAATTGTGGAGCGTAGTGCCACAAAATTGTTTCTTGGCATCCAGTACTTTCTTCTTTAACTGTTTTGTTAGGACCCTTAGTTATAAGTTTGTACGTTGCCTATTTCTTTTCCTTAACCTTATTAAGGGTTACGGTAAAAAGCATTTTTCGTTTCACGTGGTTTGTTTCTCGGGTAATCCACGGATACTGCTTGCTTGTGGCCTCGTGCTCTCAAAATAAAGACTAACGTTACGGAGTTTCCAGGCACGATACTATAGCGACGGCGTCGCTGTGAACGCCAACTTCCAAACTGCCCCAAACAACTATCGTTGCACAGGGGGTAGAGAGAGAGATAAGTCTACAGCGTAAAACAGCGTTCTTGGGGTGATCCGGGCGTTGGCCAGAAGGTTATTATACACCCGTTAATGGCACTTGGTTTATACTCGTTCCCTTGAGCCTTGCTCCTCTGTGCTGTGAAGCGCAGAGTGTGAGAGTGGACCCTGTTTCACGTATACAGGGCCCGGGCAGCAACACGTGGCGTTGCGAGTAAAGCACGGCCATTCCCGCGCTGCTGTCGCGACAAGGCGAGGCCCTCGTCGGCGTGAAGGAGCCCCCGCCGTGACGGCGTGCACTGATTATGCTCGTTCAAATGAGTCGCCAGGCCCGCAAGAGGGCCTCATAGCACGCGTCGCCTTAGGACGAATAAATTACGACACGGCCGGGCCGACGCTCTCCCATAAAGCGCAGTTATACGAAGGGCCGCGCCGGAAGGAATGAGCATCCTTTCACGACGTAATAGGTCGGCGGCCTTTTACGTTCCGCCGCGCTAAACGACACTGGTACCCTCCCCACCTCGGCGTTGAATCAATCTAAAATTTAAACCATCCGGCCAGCACGCCAGGCGGGGGGCCCATCCGAACGCCCTAAAGCCCCGGCAAGAAAGGCGCTGTGTACACACGAAGTTAAATGAGCCTTAGGGCCGCTGGGCGCAGCGGGTGCGGCGCGACGTCGTTAGCCTTATCGGCTTTTCGCGCCTTTCTTTTGCCGGAACGCATCGATAACACGACTTGACCTAGCAGCTTTCGGGCCATGCCGGAGGCGTTTTTGCCTATGGCTCCCCACAAATTTTGTAAACAATACAGCGGGTAGGGAGAAGGGTCGTTGCTATAGAGGCACGGCATTGGCCACGTGCCTCGGAACCCAGCTGAAGTCCCTGAAAGTGCTTGCGGAAAAAGGAAAAAAAAAGAGAAAGAAAGAAAGAATGAAAGAGATAATGAACGAAGTATTAAAGAAATGGTGGCGGTGGACATGGATCGCACTTTTAAAACTCTTTTACGTACCGTGTTTCATGCACATGGATAATGCAGTGTATGCTGTATACTACATGCTACAGTATATAAGAATAGTGACATATCCTAAAGAACGTGTTATCGCCTATGACATCGTTCTTTCACTGACCATGGAATTCGGCAAATTTATTATGTTTAGATGCTTGAGGATAGGTTGTCAGGATTCAGTAAAGAAGTTCTCTGACTTAAATCAAGGATAGGCAAATCTTTGCCAAAGGGTTCCTGCCTGGCTTCACAGGAAATTGTGTTATATTCTAGAAGTTGTAAAACGCCCTTCGGAGAGCGTTCTACCTCAAGAATTCCTTAAAAAGATATAGTAAGAACGCAGACAATAGCAAATGAAATGTTGCGAAGTGATGGTGCAGGCTATGTGCTTTCCCCGTAGCGCAGGATATCTCTTATTGCTTCGACTTTGGCGTCCCCGAGCGACACTCATCGCGGGCCTCCTCCCATATCGGAGCTGGAAGATGACGTCAGGATTACGTTACAAACCCGAGCTTCATTTTATTTATGTTCCTTTATTGCTTCGCGGCGCATCTGCAGCGGCGGGTATGCGAATTCTGCGTTTTACGGGGAATCTTCGTGTTCGCGTTGATGCTGGCTATTTGTGTGCTGCTGCACTGCGTCCATAATTTGCGGCGTTGCAGACGGGAGCTTTGACGTGGTTGACGAGATATGTGACGTTCTTGCTGGCTGCTTTGAAGATAATAGCCACGTTGGCTTTCGGAGAAATTGTAAAACTTCAGCTGTTTTCGCGGAACAGATACGCGTATATATTGCGGACACGATCGTGGCTGCGTGATACACTCATCAGGCTTGTTTGTTTGCAAAGCGCAAACCTGGTCAGGAACCCTTTAAAGAAATAACATATTGACGCCACTATAGGAGGCTGCTATCTCTAACCGGATTCTACATTGCTTGAAACGAAGATATGATTTGAATGCCGAGCAAACAGGCTATGCGAGCCACTGTATACAGTGAAAGCGGAACACAAAGGCGCAGGCAGCTCACTATTCGTGCCATGTTCGAGTCTTTAAATGACGAAGTTCAAGCGCTCCAACAGGAAATGTGGGCGGCAAGATCGCCTGACGGGTGTACGTGCCTATTGGGCGGTGTACGAACTTGGGCGTGCTAACAACGCCCAGACGGATGCGATGCAAAAATGAAAGTTGGAAGTTCGGTACATCCACATAATGCGGGTGACTCCCACGATCAGCTGTTGGCACTTATCTGAATGCAGATCAGGCACGTACCCAAGGGGTGGCCCGAGACCAGGAAAGGGATTCAGTTCGCAGTAAGCTGATCTGTATGCTCTTGGAACGAGTTGCGGTGGGAGAAAACGCCAGCTGCGTTTAACTTTCCCTTTTGCTTCATTACTACATTTCACAGGGAGGAATGAAGGCGTATATAGATAACTTAGGCACGACAGTGTGTCACATATGTTGCCGTTTAAATTGCAAATGTCCAGTGCAAAGTGTGTTAGTATGTAGATATCACCCCCCCCCCCCCCCGAAGAAAAAAAAATGAAATTCAGGTGTTTACGTACCAGAACCACGATATGATTATGAGGCACGCCGTAGTGGGGAACTCCCGATTAACTTTGACCATCCGGCGTTCTTTAACTTGCGTCTAAATCTAGTACAGGAGCGTTCTCGCATTTCGTCCCCATCGAAATGCCGCGGGCGAGATCGAACCCGCGACCTCAGTATAGCGCAACGCCATAGCCACTGGGCTACTTCGGCAGGTGTAGATATCCCTGCCCTTGATGTTGTCATTAGCATACCGTTTTCCGTTAGCAATGAAAGCGTTAGCATCGTCTTATAGCAAGATTATTATGTTAGCTTTTCATGAAAGTCTGAACCTTGCATGGCTTCGTATTTTATGTACCCACAGGTGTACTATTGAAATATTTCGTTCCCTGGTTTTTCGTGATACAGACGATGCCATCAGAAACGAAGAAATGCCACACGTATAGAGTTAACACGGCAAGCTGGGCGAGTTGGTGATTGAACACCCTTTCACCCTTGGAAGCGTCACTTTACACGTGTTTACATTTTCTGTATATTTTAGTCCCTTGTTTGAAAAAATAAACCAGTTGTTAGTCTGCGCTCGTATTGTGTACTTCCTCTTGTCTTTCGTCCGGGTTGCGCTGCCCACCCATAGGAACACGTATAGAGCTCTTTGTGCGGTGTAAGGATTGGGGTCGGGCATGAAATAGATGTTAGCTGGCCCATGCCGTCGTGCAACTCATCCACGCTGAGGACGTTGTTGAAAGGAGGGACTTGTTATCATCGAGAACGAGGAATATGGTATTTATTTACAGTACCTACATGAAAACGTTACAGTTCATCAGTCTAGTATGACTGAAAGAGAATGCTCACCCAGCAGCCGCCCAACAGCTGCTTATAAACACTCTGTTCTCCCTAGATCCCTAGGTGAGGGAAAACGGCCGTTCAACCTTCGACCAATTCGGAGCGTCCAAAGTCATCGTAGCCGACCCGCCTTTGAGGGGGAGGGTTTACACACTCACTTCCGCACATGTTTCACTGACCACACCGAGGTGAGAGGGTTTTCGCAGACACGGATCTTGCCCTGAGCAGGCGCCTTTTAATACCGCAGACAGTGGCCGCCGCGTCTGTCCTTTGACTGACGACTGCCCGTGAGACGGCAGCCGCAAAACACCTTCTTCGAGGAGTTCGCCCGCTCCAAACTTCACGGTGATGGCGCATCCACTAACATACTTGGTCCGCCGACTGCGTCTGGACATCCCGGCGCCGTTCGGTTGGGGACGCGGCGCATTGTCGTCCTTACAAAGCGAGCCACCGCAGCAGACATGCTGGCGCCAACGGGTTGTTGACGAGGCGCATGGTCGTCCTTACAAAGCGAGTCGCCGCAGCGGGCCGGGCAGGTTTCGACGGTCGCTTCCCCGAAGATCGCCAGCCCCCGCAGGTCGAACGTAACAGCGGGTATAGCGCAACCAATTTCATCAACGTACAGTGTTGGAGGTCTGCAAGGAAAGAGTAAAATAGCCACACAGGCGCGTTCAGCATTACCTAATCATCATTAGCCTGTTCTATGCCTACTGCAGGACGAAGGCCTCTAGCTCGCAGCCATCTCTAATTGCCCCCGGCTTGCGTCAGCTGATTGTATTCCATGTCTGCAAATTTTCTCATATCATTACGTCACCTAATCCTCCGCTGTACTCGACCCCACTTCTCATTCCTCTGCGCCCGATTCTGTTTCTCTTGTGGATCACTGGTATCTGCTCTACACATGACAATACCTGCACAACTTCACTTCTGAATCTCAACTATAGAATACCAGCTACAATGGTTTGATTTTAAATTCACACCACCCTGTTCTTATCTCTCAATGTTATGCCTGCCAAGTGGCGGTGTTGAGAAGAGGTGGAGGATCGTGTTCCTTTACTCAAAGTACTCGACTTGAATCTGCGCCGGAGCCACTATTCATTATACAAGATTGTTGACACGACGTACGTTAGCGGCAGTAGACGTGAATGACCTGTGCGCGTATGCATGTATACCTCTTTCACGACTGCAACTTACCCTCTACATCAACAGTCAATACTTTCATTTCAAATGCATTCGATATGAGCGCCACAAGCTGAATCACTGAGTCTCATGCCAGCAATGCGCCATAGAACCCGTACAACCGTACAGTAATGCAGCATTTTCATGTAAAAAGAAAAGAAAAACGAAGTTTTATTTTGTCCGACAGAGACATAACTAATGAAAATGTGCGCTGTAACCGAACGTATAAATTGAAATGAGTGCTCACATGACGGATCAATATTGCAAGAGTATATTATGTGTGTATAAGTTAGCCTGCTGTTACTACAGTTTGGAAGGTTCGCGAGTGCACTCATGCCAAGTGAAAAAGCTGTGTATTGTAAAGCGAACACGGCAGAGTCTATTTGTGTCAACGTAATGACGATGTTTTGATTTGCAGAAACGATTGCACACGCTCCCACTCCCCTTTATCCTTTTCGTATTGTCTTCGCGCGGCGATTTCGCTACGCCCATTGAGATAGCGAGCGATCACGCCGAGCACATGGAACGCCATAACGATCCGCTCGAATGCTGGCTGATCGTCGTCCGGAGTAAACAGCTCCGATATTAAGGCCTTATCTGCGCGTTGCAGAGCATGCGCCGCCGCGAAGTGGCGAGATTCCACCGCGGCAGTCCTGGTGCCGCGCGAATGCGGATGGGCGCCGATAACGGACGGCCCCGAAGTTCCACATCTCTATAGGAGGATGAAAGCGGCGATAGCTTTGAAGGCTCGCTACAGGTACAGAGAATGTTTCACTCCTGCGACGAATCCTTTCCGTCGAAAGCAAAACGAGCGGTGGGAGTGCTGTGGCGGATCGTCTATCTCCTTTCGACCTTTCCTTGTGTCCACTCGCCCTTTTTTCTTCTTCATCGAGCCGTGGATGACTTCCGGCGTCTCCCAGCGTCCCGCCAAGAACGGTCGCAGTGGCCGGTCCTCCGATGGATGCAAATATAAAGCGGCTATATCGCCCGATGCTTCTCGCGACCTCCTCGAGCTTCTGCACTGGTGCTTGCTCTTTTTTTTTTTTTCCTTTTCCTTCTCGCGGCGTGCGGAAGAAGGCGATAGGGCGCTGGCTTGGAAGACACCAAAATGGTGCCAGTTCTTTTTTTTTTTTTCTCGCATGGCAAATCACGGCCGCGGATGGACGGAAGCGGCATTCCGTCGCCTGCGCCCCGGATAAGGCGCTCGCTCGACTGCGCCACCATTCGCGAGACCACTGCCCCCATTCTTGGAGGTGGAGCGGCCACTTCGCTGCATAGCCGGATATGTGCGAAAAACCACGATTGAGGTCGTAATTGTACTTCGGGCCAGCTATAGCGACAAAATGGTTCGCCGAGAGAGAGCAAATTGTTGCGGTGAGCAGGATGCGCACGAGGAGCGCCTTTTTAGCAAGCTTTACCTCGGTCGGCGCTGTGCGTGCCTTTAAATTACCGCGAGAAAACAACAGGTGAGAAAACGAAAAACTACAACTGGAAGCAAGACGACATGACCTTCAAAGGCTGTCCTTTGCAGCGTCTTCTTTCAAAGGGCAAACAAAGGACAGAGCTCTATTACTCCGCTGGCCCGGCGCTCGTGTGTGTGTATATCTATATATATATATATGTGTGTGTGTGTGTGTGTGTGTGTGTGTGTGTGTGCGTGTGTGTGCGTGTGTGCGTGTGTGTGTGTGTGTGTGCGTGTGTGCGTGTGTGCGTGTGTGTGTGTGTGTGTGTGTGTGTGTGTGTGTGTGTGTGTGTGTGTGTGTGTGTGTGTGTGTGTGTGTGTGTGTGTGTGTGTGTGTGTGTGTGTGTGTGTGTGTGCAATTTATCCCAGATAGGCCCGATGCGCCAAGGCACGCGAAGCGACCGGCCGACGAAAGAGAAATTTTGAGGCATCCCGCATTACCATTTCCCCGGTTCGCGATCAGGCTCTGTCCTCACAGTAACTGCCTTCTCGCCCTTCAACCGCCCTGCCTTCGCGTATTGCGGTCTGCACTATCGCCCGGCACTCGTTTTACATTATTATTATTATTATTATTATTATTATTATTATTATTATTATTATTATTATTATTATTATTATTTGTTTTGTCTTTCCAGCTTCGCGCCAATTTGGGCGCGCCCCTCCCGCGCCTCATCTCTCGCCGTCTCCGGTTCCAAGGCCGGTTCGTGTTTTTCAGCTCGGCTCCATTTCCGTCTTGGGTTTCCGAGACTCGGCGAGCTATAGAAGGAGATCCTCTCGCGCACTTTTCAAGCTAAGGCGTGCGCATGCATTACGTGCATGACGTGGCCAACGGCCTTGGGAGCGAAGTCGCTCCGCCGGCGCGGTGTCGCGTGGCGGCAATTTCATTCTGCGCGTCGCCGCTGGCCACGACGAGGCTTCCGCGAAATGGAGCGCGTCGCCGCGAAATCCCTCGTTTCTCTCTTGATACGGGGACGTCTGTTTTACCAACACAATCTTCCTTGCCAGAAACCTTCTTCCAACCCCGCATTTTCTTGCGAGATAAAAAATAAATGAGAGGGGAAAGAAAGGAAACATAGAAGGCAAGGATGTTAACGAGAAAAGCGTCAACCTGGTTGGCTAGCCTACGCTGCGAGAAGAAAAATTGGAATAGAAAAATGAGAGAGAGAGAGAGAGAGAGAGAGAGAGAGAGAGAGAGAGAGAGAGAGAGAGAGAGAGAGAGAGAGAGAGAGATTAGGAATAAGGAGACGCAATTGCGTCGCGTTAACTCATTGTCTCGCGCTTTACTTTCTTCTGAAGCTATCGAATACGCGACTTTGGGTCAGAGCGTATTACGTTTCTGGCGCCAAACATCCCCAGGGCTGCCCGTTAACGTGCATAAGAGATGTTAGTCACACATGAAAAAAAGTGAACCGAAAGCACTATCCAAGAATGAATTCGCTGTGCACTGAAAGAAAGTGGAGCTGTAAATTAGTACTGACATTCCCAGAGTGCCGCCGACATTACGCGCGCACTATACGCCATGCTGCGGAATAGTAATTGTACTTAACGCGTGTTTCTGTGGGCGGGGAGGAAAAAGAAAAATAAATAAAGAAAATGCGTTGAGTGTCTTCCGCAGCGGGGACGATGTTACGTTTGAGACGTGCTGTGGGTCGCCTAGGCAGCACATTCCGCATCACGAGAAAACCAGTAATCGTCGTGCAAGTAGCCGAGCTTTATACGGCATAGCAGGGTCGCTTGTTAGGTTAAAACGAGGTTTTGTGCTTGATTCACTAGATTCATCGTCGTCTACATGCAGACACGTAAGCCAAAAAAAGCAGAAGGTGCACTGACCGCGTAACTGAACAAGTGAGGCGGTAAACCACAGTTATTGCAGCGCGTAATATTTTAGCCTCTTTAGGTGAGCTTACGAGGGTGGCGCTTCGTTTCATTTCTTTATTTTTTTTTGGATAGACATTTACGGTGAAGTGTACAAGGAAGGTTAATCACTCCGATCGGTGCTTATGTTTGCCGGTCGAAAACGCCGTTTCGGTCTTATGGAGTGCTTCATGCCAGCTGTAAATTCATAGATGTTGCCCCAACGAGAGCGATAAAGATAAAGATGGCGCTAAGCCCATCTAAGTGGCTTGTACAAGTGCTACGCCCATACATAAGCACGCCTATTTTCCTTGTTGGGTAGTGCACGTTAGGAAAATAAACGTGTCTCCTTATGCAAGACCACAATGAGAAAAGACCTGGGAAACCAGCGCGTCAAATATGCGACAGATACCGCAACGAACTTCATACTTATGGGCATACGCTTTCTTCCACACTTTTTAATTCGCTCAAATATCCCGCTCTTCCTTCCGAACACCTGATGGAGCTGAATGGCTGCAAAGAGCTTCGCTCTAGACGCTATGGCAGCCGCTCGTGGTCAGCATCAAACACATCAGTAGCTCCAGACAAACGCACTCACCACCAAGACAGGGAACTCCGCTGAACTCCAACAGCGAGGGTTCAGACTGAGAGTCGCTAAGAAATAATCTCTCTCTCTCTCTCTCTCTCTCTGATTTCCGCTCGTTCCTCTCGCATGTAATCAGACGCGTTGTTCATTCTCACAGAGTCTATCGGTGCACACAAGGCCGACAACGACAGTCCTTGCCTCTCTTACGCAGTGTCCGAGAGCAACGCCAGTTACCCAATTTAAATGACCATGTGGCGCTTACTTGCTATGGACAAGACGTACACGTAGTGACATTGTAGCGAGTACAGTGTAAGTTTCGCGCGAATTAGGGTTTTATTATGTACCACCGTACAGTAGTTCTTTACAAACGCTAATTGAATTCAAGTTGCTTTTCGGCGTAAACTGTAAGACATGACCAACAAGAAAGGAAAAAAAAATTAGAGAGCGCAAGTACAATAGGCACACCTGTAACTACAGATACGATTCCTTGCAGAAAGAGGAATACTACGCATCGTGCATCGCGTGGTCGGTATCGATAGGAATGAGGCGTCATACAAAATAGCCATGGTCTATCCACTACACAGCGTGTATGTCGAGAGCAGATAACAGCTGAATGCTTCTCTCGAGACACTAGGAGGGTGAGTCGAATTCGCAATAGCGGATTGTAGCGAGCGCAGTTTTCGTGCAGAAATGATCTCTTGTATATGCATGTAAAGCATAGCGCATACGTTCGAAAAAAAAGAAGGCCCATTCGAGCTTTGCGTGAGGTGCCGTTCGGGTCGCTTTTACGTGGGGTAGCGAAATGATTGCAGCGCTTCCGCGCTAGCGCTAGAGTCTGCCAAAGCACGCTATAATTTCTGATTTCGCCGAATGGCCACCTGCACTTCTACAATACGGCTGTCCGTTGTACGCATCATGTGATCGCAGTAGCTGGATTATGCCTGAGAAAAGAGAACGACACGGTAAGAAGAGGTCCGGCTGACTGGCCAATGAACGTTTCCTCCTTTCTAGAAAACGAAATAAAATTGGATCGAAATGAATTAGAAAAGCAAGAAAGGCTGATGAACAAGATACACAAAGGAGCTCATACTCTGGCTTGCTCATGTGCACCATAATAAAAAGAAAACTTAAGAAATAAAATTTTTAGTTATATTTCAAGCCACAGTAAAGTCAAACTGTGTCTTCAAATTTACCTACGACAGCGAAGCAATGTTAAATACTCATATAACCCCTTACAAAAATCATTGTAGACTTGCTGCAGAAATTCTGCATACCCCGAGTCACCCGGGATGCAGAATATCTGAAGACAGGTGACAGACTTTCTGTCACCCCCTGTCACCTCCCAGCGCCCAATTGGTACACCCTTTTTGCAGAAATTCTGCATACCCCGAGTCACCCGGGATGCAGAATATCTGAAGACAGGTGACAGACTTTCTGTCACCCCCTGTCACCTCCCAGCGCCCAATTCGTACACCCTTTCTGCAGAAAGTCTGCTCAATCTGTGTAGCTGCAGGATACAGCATTTCTGCAGAAAGTCTGTCGAGATTGTGGTCACAGGATTACAGCATTTAGGCAGACATTAGAGAGAATTTTTGTAGCCCCACTATGGGGAACGGGCATGCATGCATGCAATAAAATAACAGACGCAATAGTATTCTTTGCACATTTTATTTGTCTCCGATTTCTTCCGGGCTGCTTGGTTGGGACCAAGAATATCGCTTCCAAGGAATGAAGTAGTGAGTACCGACATCTCATGTGTGTGGCAGTGACCGTCTTGCACACACCTTGTCGCAGCATGCAAATCAGATGCTTTGACGCGCTGTTCAGCCTGCAGAAGTGCCGCAGGCTCCCAAGTGGTGTAGATTCCTCTGGCTCACAAAATCCTGACATCCCTAAACAAGAAGAAATGTTCAGTTTACTGTAAGCCCTGCTGAAACTGTCAACTTGTGACATTGTGAAACGTCTCGTGCAAACAGCTACATGAAGCTGCATGGTTGCACAAATACCCGATTATTACATTACAGGCAGTTAATATGTAAATGGAACTGGAGCAAAGATGAATCTACTATAAAAAACTTCACACGAACGCACGTCTGTACCAAGTCAAATGCGAATTGCACAAGCAGAAAACTCGTTAACACATGATAAGCGTTCGAAAACCTAATTTATTTATGCGGTGCAACAAAGCCCTGCCCCAAAGGACGATGCATTGAAAAAGAACAGACTCCCTCTTTTTCATGTGAGAAAACAATTTTTTCCATTAAAGATAGATACTGTTGTTGAAATCTCGGAACCATTTACAAATACACGAAAACACATGACACCCAACGCAAGAAATACAGGCTGTCCGAAGACACTATATAAATAAAAGAACTTGCATACAAGCTAAAATCTGGCCATGCGTCGTACACAGCAATCGGGTGCCATCTCGCGCAGCCGTTAGCTGTGAAGACGACAAATCGACGTACCTCTAGAAATGGCTATGCGATTTCTCGCTGAAAAATTACGTACAGAAATAGTAACTTTCCCTGCTTGAATTTTTGCGCCGATTCAAATCAAACAGTCGCCGGCGCAAGGAAACTTCACAGCAGAAAGCAAATAATCGATAGATTTTGGCAACATCACGTTTTAGGGCAATTTTCATCAAACTGTTCGCTAAATGCGCCCTGCGACAAGAACGAACATTCGAAAAGCACGATCATTTTTGTCACGTTACTAATCATCTTGTTATCCGTACAGAAATGCACGCTTCACGCACCACAAGAATGCGCGTACGCGCCGGACTTACCTTTCTAGGCGTGCTCGGTAAACGAGTCTCCGTGACAGCTGCTGCCGCATCGCACAGGTACCGCAGGAAGGACAGTCTGTGCACGGTGACTCCGGCGTCAACAGCGTAGAATCGCAGATGAACTACAGCACGTGATAGCACAACTTTCAAAAAATTCTTCCGCGCACTGTGATGGAATGCGAGCGCAGCGAGAGTACCATCGGCTTTTCATGAGCCGGTAACAAAGAAAGCGCGACCGGGTCATAACTACGATAATTGGCATCGGCACACCACACGAAAAACACTGAGAGCTACGTTATGCAGTCACAGGGGTTTTGGATCATTAATACACACAAAAATCACCACAATTCCTCTCGGCACGGCATGTACACTACCTCATCGGTCGCCGTCAATGCAGCGTGCACATGGCGTGCACGCGTGCACGCCGTGACATGTCGGTGACCAGGTGAAGACGGGAAAATAATCTCACCCGTAATTTTACCGGTGCTCGCGGCCAGCGCCTCCTGGGGGCCGGCGCCGAAAGCAACCACGCAGTCGGTGGTCGGATGGATGGTGTCGGCGTCGCGCGGTAGATATGTCCTTAAATTCAGGCTGCGGTTCGAGCCATAGTATAACTGCTGCATTTAATGTACGTTATGTAACAATTACCTTATTTCAATTAGTATTAAATAATTGATTTATATAACTGCCATTATCAGACTGTTCTTGTAGCAATCAGTGACAAAGTTTTCAAAATGTTAAAATGGCAAAACAGAGCGCAATGATAAAATGTGTCATGGTTCAGGATGCGCACACGTGTGTGTGTGTGTTTGTGTGTGTGTGTGCTTGTGTGCGTGTGTGATTCGTGGGTGGCTGAAAGGTGAAGCCGATTTAACTGTTATAAAATGTGTCATGTAGAATATATATATATATATATATATATATATATATATATATATATATATATATATATATATATATATATATATATATATATATATATATATATATATATGGCATGCATATTACATACAAGTCTACCTACTTGCCGTCCACACAGTGTCTGCAGACAATATGCAGACAATCTGTAGACTAGCTCTACATGGAGGTGACTGGTTGGTGACTCATGGGTGACTGAAAGGTCAGACCTATTGAACCGTAATTATAAAATGTGTCATGGTTCAGAATATGTATATATATGCGTTTATATATAGATATACATCTACACACACACACACACTCGCTGGGCACGCATATTACAGACAAGTCTACTTGCAGTCCGCACGGTGTCTGCAGACATTCTGCAGACTAGGTCTACGTGGAGGTGACTGGTGGGTGACTCATGGGTGACTGAAAGGTCAAAACTATTCAACCGTAATTATAAAATATGTCATGGTTCAGAATATGTATGTATATATAGATACATATACATATTTACACACACACTCACTGGGCACGCATATTACAGACAAGTCTACTTGCAGTCCGCACGGTGTCTGCAGACATTCTGCAGACTTAGTCTACAGAAAGGTCGAGTCTACAGATAGGTGACAGGGGTGACTGATAGGTGACTCATGAGTGACTGAAAGGTCAAACCGATTTTTGTAAGGGACGAGGTACAAAACCAGTGTATACTAATATCACCCGACTACTTTGCTGAGCTTTCTGTTATTTGCGAGGCACACACTGCTGACAGAAGTTCATCAGTGCTTGCTGAGGGTGTTGTACGGTGATCACTGATTTACTACGAGCGCGTTCGTGGAGTTCAGTATACCGTATTGCTGAACTATCTGACCAGTATACACTTTTGGCAGGAAACTTATAATCATAACTATCTGAGGACGAGTAAGCGTCATCCGATGAGTGCACAAATGACAGAAAATAAGGAAAGCATAAGGAATTAATAGATTGCACTCACCGCATACCCTCACTTTTTCTTGAGAGACAATTCTCCGATTCTCATGGTGGCGTTTTAGCGGCACGATAATGCCGTATTTCTAGCCAGGACAATCATAACCTGCCGTATCACTTCTATGCTGAGGAAAGATTGGTTGGCTAGTTGATTGGTCGTTGTTGCTGTCTTATTTTGGTGTTCGATAATATGTCCACAAGTGCACTGTCTTTACAACAACACTTCTATGTCTTCGTGAAAGGTGTTTCAGGGCTCCTTTATAGCACATGCCCATATAAGACATGCAGTAAAGCCTCACTGCAGTCGCTCGTCATCGGCTCCTACTGACCTTATCCTCCGTGCTACAACTACGTTTGTTCTTACATTGTTTTAGTTGACATAAACAAATAAGAATATGCTGGGCCCGACATACAGCGCCGGCTGCTCATTTTTACACGAGTAACATGGAAATGTATAACAAGTAACGCAATGTTACAAATGTAGAAAAGACAAATCATAAAATGACATTACGATAAGTCCTCAAAGCAAGACATTATACCACAAAGGAATATGGCGTAAAATATATTACAACCATGATGATCTTTTGGACAGACGGCCGAAAAAAGAATGTATCAGCACAGAATTTTAATCAAAGCAATAGCGTTCTTTGGATCTTTCCCCTCCATTTTGATATTGCAGGTCAGTTGATATTGCAGGCCTATGTGACCTTAAGGGTGACCTTGACATGTGCCTCGAGGCAAATAAATATATACACACACATACAACTACATTTCGGATGGTTAGTTTAGAGACCGTTTCCCCCAGAAGTACGCTGTTCTAAACATTATACCATGCTAGCATTTCTGAGAAGCCGGAATAAAACACCTTCAGAAATTTCACTCATGAAAGACAGCGCTCTGAAACGCTTGGCGCGTTGGCCGCGTCGCATAGCAACAATTTTCTTATAAGAAGTCAGCGAGCGCGTATATTTTCCCGCAGGCGATAAAGACAGAAGTTACGGCAGACTTTCGGCGCCGGAATTCGCTGTGCGCCTCTCGCCGTACTGTGGCACGTTTCTACAAGGTCGTGTACCTCGTCCAGCATACGCTCCAGAAGAAGGCACGTGGCTTAACTGTGCACGTTCGGCACCTGTGTCGACAGAACAGCCGTAAATACTTTGTCAGTCTGCTACGTGTAGCGGGAAGAGCGGTGGCTTGTACATTTTTTCCCCTCCCCCTGTTGGCTTGCGAAGCACAGGTATCTCCTAACGGATACGAGAAGCATACGCAAGAAACGGCAAGCGCACACGCCAGTCCTATGACTCCTACATTTTTACTCGCACACTGCGTTCTCTTCTTGCGGCTGGCTATTTTCTTCGAATGAACGTTTGGAAAGTGACCAATACCAAGTTTCCTGACATTTAGCGTATAGTGTAACGCCAGCTGCACCTACATACTCCGACAGAGATTGTCTCTCAGTGGAATGCTAGCTAGGATATGCGCATGGCTTAAAGCAAGGTTCTTTATGGACATCAATAAACAGCAAAAATTTATGGCTATAAATGCATCGCGACAAATCTCCTTATTTTTCCGGTCGGCAGACTTTAGTGTGCAGATTGAGATTGTAGAAATCTGATTTATGCACATGAAATATGTAGACGCACTCGTAAATATCGCGAGCCGGCGTCTCCTTTGAATCGTAGCTTTCTTATAAGCGAGACAAGAATGATAAACTATGGCATCTACCTTCCGATAGCTGCCCTACTAACATACGAGCATTTTGTTTTATTGCAAGAGTTCAAAAAAAAAAAAAAAAGAAGGCTATCAACATTCTGGACTAGAGCTTGCAACATGGAGAGCCTTCATATCTGCCCAAGAAACACGACAGTCGCGTTTTCAGACGTCGTATAACCAGCAGCACATCTTTCGATGTCGCTCTTAAGCAACGACAACACGCACGCACGCGATGTACGTGCAGTGACAACTTCTTGTATGACACCCTTGAGATCGCCGTAGGCGTGCTAAATTGTATAGCGCCGTCGAACGAAACATAATGGATCTCAACGTGCTCAGCAGCAGGACGGAATCATCAGCAATAAGAGTGTTTTGGTCGAGAGTGAAAGAGACGCGATGAGGTCGGCAGTAATCGTTTCGCGACACCATGATGGCCTAGCGACAAACAATCTGGGAAATGATTTCTCGACAGGAAGTCCGATAAAGGGAAACAATTTTCCCCTCTCACGCGGCATTCTTTGTCAAAAAAATAAATAAAAATAAATAAAGACGGGAAAAGACGTTGGAAAAGAAAGGGGTGGGGGGGAGGGGGCAAACACACTTTTTGTCTCTGCCTACGTGAAAACAAATGGCTGTCTATAGAAGGAGGGCGATGCACTGTGACGCTGACTTGTTTCATCTGTATATACTTCCTACTGTTACTCTTTAGAAGTTACGCTACATGCAACGGTGCGGCTGTGTACTTCCTTTCTACCAAGCGATGTGCTGCTACAACAGAACTTGAATGGGAACGGAGAGAAATAAAAAGAACAGCTGTCACAAGTAACTACTAGATTAAATGAGCAACTACAAGGATCCTGTTTTCGACGTAACCAGTGAATTTACCTGCTTCGCATCACGCTGTAGCAACACGTCTACTTCATGCCGTCCAGTATATAGCCACGTTGTTATGATCGCTCAAATGTGCTCCATCGGTTATCCTTGTTAACCACACTTGATTTGTTAACCATAACTGATTAACCGCACGAAACACATCCCGAACGCTACTAAAGCGCGGTGTTCGCGCAGGGCAAAATAGACTCTGCGACGCCCGGCGACGTTACGCCGCAAATACGTCGCGGCTGCACCCCATGTGGCAGCCGCTTGAGATGTGGCGATGGTGTGTAGACCGTCGGTGTATAGGCCCAAAGCTCCGCGTCTGCTCCCGAATTTCGCGTATGACCGACACAATAGCCAGCGTGTTCTCATTAATCTCAGCTTTCCTTGTTTTCATTTATCCCGCTGGTACACTGTGAACTCATGCTCATTACGCTTGGCGTGGATGTGTATCTTCAGATGAAATAGGCACATGAACTACTCTGATATGCTGGGAAAGAGCGAAGGAATTGGTACGTGCCGGCGATCACTCCTGACTTGTTTGCACGCCATTTTGATTGTCACTGCATCGCATATGTGTGGCTGCCATGCCATCTGTGGCACCTCACAAACAGCACACCAAGTGTTTTTGAAAGATGAGCTAGTGAAAGTACACACCACCTATACATTAGAAATGGCTGTCTTATACGTGACAGAACAGCTGTAGGCATCCTAAAACTTCAGATTAAATTATAGAAATGTCTGCCTAGCACCCACGAAATTATTTGTGTCACCCTCTCTCGAAGGACCACTCAGCGTCGTTCAAATAGACATTAATGCTTTCGCGTTCATAACTCGTAAGAATTGCCTAGCTATCGTCGGATTTTCTTGAAACGCTGACCTCTCAGTCGGAAATCGAACCAGTGACCTTGTGCACGTGCGCCAAAAAAGTCACCATGCTATATTTTGTCTCGAATGTCCAATGATGTACCCACCGCTGTAGCTCAGTGGCTATGGCGTTGCGCTGCTAAGCTCGAAGTCGCCGGTTAAACCCCGGTCGCGGCGGCAGCATTTCGATGGGGCGAAATGCAATAACGCTCGTGCACTTAATTTAGGTGCGTGTGAAAGAACCCCAGATTGTGAAAATTAATCTAGAGTCCCACACTACGGCGTGCCTCGTAATCATTTGATCCTGCCTTTGACAAGTAAAACGCTAGAATTTTATCTAGAACACCTGGTGATGGCCAGTGTTTTTTGTTTTTTTCTGTCTCTGTAAACAAAACGGTAGTTCATTCACATTTACTAAAAGGGATTCGGAATGGCGATACCAGAACATTCTAAGCATAGTTGTACATTTACTGTGTGTTTTTTTCCCGCGAGAACCATATCATTAGAAGTTCAAGACGTTACTCTTTGTATAGAACAGCGCTGAACGCTTTCTTTTTTTGACAAACTTCTTACTGTTCTTGAGTGACAACGGCGTAATTTGTAGAAATTACTAAATTATTTTCCTTGTGTTCAGCAATGAACTCTGAGACGATAGCAGGGCAGATGCGCACTGTGCTGAATATTATTGACCAACCAGACACGGGGTTCCGTGTCTCCTTTTTCGCCACGGCACATGCTTCATCATAGATTCATTGTTATTTCGCTACGTACAGCACAAACTAACGGGGTAAGACGTACACTGACTGGGAAGGAAGAAAAAACGTGACACGAAGAAGCATATCTTCGTGTCACTTTTTGTGTTCGTTCTCAGTCAGTGCCCATCTTGTTCCCGTCACTGTGTGCTGCACACAGTGAAATAACAATGTACTTACACCAACTAGATCAATTCACCGCTGTGTTAAATATGCCCCATAGAGTTTATGTTTCCTTTTTGAGGCATACGCTATAGACCTTAATCTCACTCATACCCGTCACTTATAATTGTTATAAGTGGTGGCGCAGGCTCGGGCTCTTTCGTTTGTGTGTGTGCGTGAGTGTGCGTGTGCGCGCGTGTGCGCGCGTGTGCGCGTGTGTGCGCGTGTGTGCGCGTGTGTACGCGTGTGTGCGCGTGTGTGCGTGTGTGTGCGTGTGTGTGCGTGTGTGTGTGTTCTTTCTTTTTCTGATTTCCACACCATACCCTGCTACTGGGAACTGTAATCACGACCCCCGGACACTGAGCCGTTATAGTTATAGAAATGTCGGCCTAGCACCCACGAAATTATTTGTGTCCCACATCTGCGCCACGCACATACTTGTAATATAATATCTGTGCGCTACGTTTAGACTGACTGTAACTTGAGGTTGTATTATCAATCGATAGTCTCTGTGTGACGAGTTACAATTCCTTCTATTCTCTTCTTTTTTTTTCGAATATCTCGTACGTTTCCACGGAAGTGGCTTCGAAGAATTTGACCGTTTTCACGCTTCGGAAAACTCTCCCCTTGCACATTACCCTTCAATGTGTGTGTGTGTGTGTGTGTGTGTGTTTATTTGAGCTCGCTCTTCAGAAGCTCCCGTTCGATGTTAGAGCGGGATACAGTTACCCTTTCAAGCCGAGCGACGTCATCAGTCGAAGAACGTCGCCGCTCAGCGTCGATTTCGTCAGGGAGTGGGTTTGGGAAGAGGCGCTCGCGTGTCGCGTTCGAGGAGCCAATTTCCCCGACGAGATTTATTGTGTCAAGCTACAAGGGCTCCCGAAAGGTCACGCGCTCGGAGCCAGACCGAGCGCAATTCTATCACACACAGGAGCTGCCCGTCACGCGCTCGCAGAAGAGACAGGCGTGCCCGTGACAGGAGATCAAACACGGGTGGCGAGCATGCATGCTCATCGAGAAACGACCGCGTGGCGCTTGCATATCGGATGAAGTGACGCCCACGTTACGCTGGGCGCGACGGGAGCAATGCGCTCCCCGCGGAGACGGCGGGCCGCAGCTGCTGCGCGGCAATCCCCTCATTGTGCTCGGGGGGAGACGCGGCGGCGCAGTGCGATGCAAATCGCGCGCGCGCCGGATGGCTTCTTTAACCAGACACCCTTTTTGCAACGGAATGAAAGCGTTACGTAAGCTGGGACAGGGCAACGGTGAGCTAACCGTGCCTTTGATCTCACTCCTCTCTTCTCCCCACCCACCCCCCCATTTATTATTGTTATTATCTCTTAACGTGCGCGTGGAAAAGTGGTCAGGCACGAGTTTCACGTTACGCTCGGATTACGCTGCGTGCCATTAGGATACCGTGTAATCCACGTCCCACCATTTAACCTAGCTACCTAACGACGTGTTTCATGGGGGCATATATATATATATATATATACCTTCTCGGCGGACAACTATACAGGCAGCAGACGGTATTGTTACGAGAAACAGCTTCTGACCGAAGGAAAGGAAGGAAAAAAGTGTAGAAGGAAAGGCAGGGAGGTTAACCAGTTTAGCTCAACCGGTGTGCTACCCTACACATAGGAGCGGGGTGGGGGGGATGAAAGATGGGGAGGAGAGAGAGAGAGAGCACATAGCACAGCACACACATCGTCAGTTACAGTCCGTCACTGACAGTCATCATTCGCGTGTGTGTATGCGAGAGCGGCGTTTCTTATTCACGCGATATAGAAATTAAAAAAAAAAAAAAAAAAACGGAAGTCGTGGGACCACGCGCCTGCTGCATCTTTGCAGCTGTATGCGCCTCTCATCCACTGCACGGGCAGAGTGCACAGGCACACCGATCCCGCAAATATGTAACCAACAATCACTTGCTGTTTTAAATGAAATGAAGCAGCAGTTCCTTTATCAACATTACGGTACGTGCTTATTTTTTATGTTTGGTGGCAGTCGCCTTGTGAGGGAGTAACGGGCATCGAAAGTTCTCTCGCTGTACCACCATATTACATAGTGGAAACTCGAGGAACTTTGAAAATATACATTATTTATGATTATAGAGATATTCGACCCGCCCTAAGTTTTCCTGTGTAATTATAATGTAGACGTGTTGCTATAAGCTTATATACATTACTTCGCGTGCGCCGTCGACAGCGCCTCACCCTCCAAAGCCAGAATACGTCGACGGCTAGTGAAGGGGTGGCTGCAGGCCGGTCGTTGCAACAATCCTAGCAAATTCAGCCAAATTCAGTTGACGCGACCTGATCAATGCAATAAAAGGGCCGGTACATTTGAGTGCATGGACCTGTCTTTTCGGCGCAGACTATCTTTGTTAAACAACTATCGATCGTGACAGACTCGACGCCAGTTACACGACACCCTCCGTTGAAAGGCGCACTCGACATGAATGGCTGCCGGGTCGGCCCCGTGTGGGCGGGCGTCATGCCGGCTTTGTTAAATTTCTAGACAACCGCCGTTTCCACCGCGGGAGATGACGTCATTTGCACACAGAGCTTTCACTTGCGATCGCTTTGAAACGGGTTCAGCACGTTTCGCCTGACATCACAGATGCCGCTAACGTAAGTGTCGAACATGCAAGTCATGGAGGAAGGGAAAATAGTTACGCAGAAACTCCTCGGGTAGTTGTCTAAGTATGCGTAAGCACTGTTTCACTTGCTCACCTCCACACAGCGTGGTGTCATTATCACTGTTATGAAATTTGATCCAACGAATATAAACGACGGCGCTGCGGCGACACGAACTGCTGCGAATTGATCACGCAAGGGAACTACTGTAGGTGGCGGCGCCAGGTGCGCTCATGGCCTTCCGATCATTATAAGCCGTAATCGCTCTTCAGCGCCTTATCGATCCGCGTCGAACCATTATTAACCGTGATCAACCGTACTGCAGCGGCGGCTGCGTATGGCGCGGCCGCGCGGGCCCCATCTTGAAAGCGATCTGCGATGGGGACACAGTGCCCTCAGTGCTGATAGCTTCGTGTGCGCTGTGTTCTGCCGCTGAGCTCGCGTAAAAGCGAGAGGCAGCACGAAGGCCAATTCACTCGCTGCTACGGTCCCTGTCTTGAAAGCGATTGTCTTACGTGACGGACGGATTTCCTCATTGGGTACGCAGAGAAATGCCTACACATTTGAAACACAAGAGGTAGCACGGCGCCAGGCAGCTAGCTTCGGCAAACTGACTTCCTCTGACTACGCCCCTCTCTCCCTTCCGGTCTGTATGCGCGTTGGCTCTCGGGGAATAGGTCCTTCCAGATTGCTGGACCTCTTAAGGTATTGTTTGGCTCATGGTAGCTTTTAATGACGCTCTCGTCACTCTCTCACATACTCCCCGTATGGTTATAGTATAGTGACTAGAATGGGGAGATGATTCCAACTTTAGGTGGAACCCGCTACTCTGTTTCAAGCCTAGCGTACGTGGCGCTGTTGGCCGTAATGCGATGTTCGGTACGCGCAGCTGGCCTTGGACTTGCCGCGCGCGCAACGCATGGGACTTCCAGCGATGCTGTTGGAAGTAATATTTTAACTCATTACAGGCTAACTGAGCGTGACGACGCCTGACAGAATGCAATTTTAACCATTAAAAGAGATTGGTTGCCGCTCCGAGCTTTCCGCTGCGTGGTATCTCGGCGTGACTAAAAACGTTTATTCGTGGCTCTTTGCAGTGTTTTGTAGTAGAAGGCGTCAGCTTACTCCTCAGAAAGAAAAAAAACATGCCTGGAGTTCTGAACAAGCAAGACAAAGCATAGAAAGAAATTTATCGCATACCATTTAATTAGTAAAGTCTATTGCACATCATATAATTCCGGGTTATTCTATAAAAAAGAAAGGCATCACATTTACACATGCTTATGTGTAAATTAATTAGAAAGACAAATATTAAAACATTGCACACCCACAGTGCATCGCTCGGCACTAAGAAATGGGGAGGCAAAGATCTCACTTTCCACTAAAAAAAATTGAGAAAATGAAGTACTCGAGCTTGAAGTTACAATATGCAACTTAGAGCACCCTTCTTAGTTTCAACATTTTCATTCTTTCCTGCTTTGCGTTTCGCTTGCAGTTGTGGACCTTGAAATGGAAGTGGAGCCTCGTAAGCACATAAAACTAGATAATATTGTTTGTAAGGGACGTACTGTGCTCAGGGCAGCCTACAATGGAAAGCTTTCTTAACTGGAGGACGGAAACCAAATCCATGATGCTGTTACTTTTGACTTCTATCACACTAAAGCAGTCAGTAAAACTGTTCTCAACAGCGGTCCCGAATGCACTGAGTTTGGCTGGTGGGTACAGCAGGCCTCCTCAGTCAACAGCAGCAGTGATGGATGCTGCAGCTGGAGCTTATTCGTTCTCGCCTTGTAGGAGCCACTGGCTGCACTCTACACATTTTGTGCTTGCAACGCTCTTCCTTGCCACGTAGCCAGTCATGTAATATATGAGTCTGGAATCGCTGGCTTGCACCATCATGGCAGCAGGCTGAGTGCCGTGGTCGCAATTCACTGAGCACTTCACGTGCTTCGGCAAGGTTCCGTGCGTCAAGAGCTCATCCAGTCTCCTTTGAGAGGTCACGTCGTTTCCGTTGTCTCCCAGCAGTCTCCTTAGCAATCCTGAGGTCGCATTGCTTCCTTTCGGTGGTTTTGCCAAATTCTGGAAGCTTAAAGCGTTAACCGAGATCAGAAACTGAGAGAGAGTCGGATGGTCATTGCATCCAGACATTTGTTGGACGATTTCAAAGTCTCTCCAAAAGGTCCTGACCCAAACGGCATGTCATCATTTGGCTGAAGTTCAACTTTGTCGTCACGTAGCGGAGCAGTTGTAAGGTGCTTGAAAAGGTAACACGAAGTCCCTCGGCTGTACTACGGCTAAGGAAACCTTCGGAGTCAGCATCTGTTTCCCACGCGTCCAAGTGAACCAAAAAGCTTTTAATGCCCTTTTCGTGCGTCCCTCCAGGCTTAAGTGCACCTGAGCTGCACTTTGATGTGATTGCCTCAATCAGCCTTCTCATTTTTTCTACAAAGTTGGCTGTCGCAGCCGTGCTACCATGCTTTTCTTCGATGATTTCATTGTATAAGAAAAGGCCTCTGAGTGTTTCGTCATTGAAGACCCTGAATGCGTAATTAACCCTCATTTTCTCGAAGCCACTGGGCCGCATGACTGATTTGCTAATATGAGGCATGTCTTTGAGGGTCGTGTCATTTGGTTGGCAGATGTTTCCTCACAAGCAGACGCGCTTGGTTCCTGACGCCGACTCTTCAAAGGCAAGCCGCAGGTTGATTTTCTTGACGTCCTTTTTTTCGGCGCTTTCTTTGAAAGATATGCGGGAACAGCTACAAGCCTCCTGAAGGGAACAGCAGATCATAAAAAGCATGAATACTGTCAGAAAAACGTTGGCTCTACACTTGCATATAGTGCAGTCATTATAGCCGCGCCAAGGCCAAAACTTAAAGCCAGATAGGTTTAGCAACCTCTCCGTCAGCCTTTATGCTTATTTTCATTTGCCCGCACCACAGACAAGCAAGATCGCTATGTTCTTACCTGCCGGTGCAAGCGAGGTGGAGAAATCGCGAGTGCCAACCACCTGCTTTCAATGAGTACTCCTGCTTCTAACGGTAAATCTGAACCAGTTTCTGCAAAACAACGACGCCAGAGAAAGCACCGTCATGCACTGTACGAAGGAGAGCGGCATCGATCCTCAGATCCACGCCTGCATAAAGCGAGCGCACATAGCATGTGCATTGCGTAATTCGTGCCACTAGCGATGTGCGAACTGTGGGTCCGTTAGTGTCAGCAGCGCATGGGAAGCGAGCAAGGCGAGAGATATACTATATAGGAGACGCCGAAGCCGCCCGCGATAGTCGATGGCGTAACTCGAATATTTATTTGCCAGCTAGCGTGAACACGGCCGAGCCCACCACGCGGAACATTCGAGTGAATGACATCACGCGCAATTACCCTCGCGACTATCGCGGCTAACTCTCCGTGCAGCGCACGAAGCAGGGGCCGTGGGGAAGTCGTCCGATCGAATCTTACGAGGGGCCAGCATAGCGCCCGCCGAGAAATAATAGCAACCAAGCCGAGGCGCGGCGCGCACGACCCCCCTTCCCCTCCCTGTACTACAAGCGTGCAGGCGCTGCTTACGTGCACGCTGAGTGTCAGCCGCGCAGGCGCTATACCTACAGCTGCTGCAGCAGCAAAAACCCTGGGCGTGGTCACCTGCACGAGGCCCAATGCTTTCTTCATGCATGCTGCAGGAGGTGCGCTGCGCATTCTAAAGTGCTTTGCCGCATTCACGCGAACTCGATAAAAGAACATCATCACTGCGCCGGCGTTCGCATGCAGTGCGTCATGACTTAACTGACGGAGACGGGGCTTTGTGTAACATGTTTGAAACATGAGCTCGTGTCTCCTGTTTTCAACGAGGACGCCTCAGAGGCGAGTGGCGGAGCCACGCGCGAAGAGTCAGTGCCACACGTCCCTCTCTGTTCCGCAGTGCAATAAGGCGGCCGTTTACGTGAGTAAAACTTTGATTTTGGGCCAGTTGGCTCATGGCTATTCAAAAGGCGACGCGCGACTAGGACGGAGACAAAGAAACACAAACCACCCCATCACAAGCACTGCCTAACAACTGGGTTTGTTGGCACCGAAACCGGCCTATTTATGCGTAAAAGGCTTGCCATGTAACACCACAGTTAACACAGATATGGCCACACATGATCAGCCAAAAATAATATACCGCAAACGTTTAAGAAGGCATTGCTAAATCCACAGAAACAGAACAAGATATGTTCATCGAAAATAGTTTACTATCGTTACGTATCTCAATGCCTAGGGCTAAGGCGAAGTCACTATGCAAAAAAAAAAAAATGATAATGAAAACAAGGAACATGGCGCACGGAACAAGGTATCCACACACTTAGTTTGAGCAGGCTTCTGTGACGAAAAAAAAAATACCACCTTTAAAAGGGGATGAAACATTTAAGACGTAAACAAAACCTTCAAGAAACTTGTTCTCAGCGTCATTCAAAAATATGGATGGCTTGCTGACGCAGTTGTCCGCCGATCATTAATAAAAAAGAATGCTTCTACGATTTCTCGCTCAGTCCTGTCTCTTGCCTTCCTCAGAAACTTAGCGTCGCGAAACTTTGGCTTGCAGCCGCACAGCTTGCAATGTTCAGCCAGATATGACCATATCTGTGTTAACTGCGGTGTTACGTGGCAAGCCTTTTGCGCATAACTAGGCCGGTTTTGGTGCAAATAAAACCAGTCGTTAGTCAGCGCTTGTGATGTGGTTTGTGTTTACATCACTTCGCTAACGGCGACTTTTCCCATATCGATCTACATTCCGCGTGGAGCGTCAAGCTATCGCCATTCGCCCGACGAGCATGCTGTCCTGTTCGATGCTGTCGTGCGGTTATCGATACGGCGCATAGATAACTACATTTGCAGTTGAGCGAGCACGACGTTGAATAAATGACAAAAAGTATCACGCAGATGGACGCAGGCAAGGCAGCGTTAACCGCTGTCCCTGGCGATTACCCCAAGCGCAATGCCTCTCCGTGCTGACCGTCTGATGCGGGACGTGTGCGGAGGCACTCAGACCTCCCTCGCTCCCCCGCACGTGCGCTAAACGGACGTGGATACATCGGCGCGGAGGCGACAGCTGCCAAAACGCAAAGAGATCGCTGATCGCGGAATGAGCCTGGCCGGAAACGGATACAGGCGTGTATCGGCGCTGTGGCAGATCGGATTCGCCGGCTGGGACGGCATGCAGGAGGTGCCGCCTTCATTGCGCCTGTCACTGATGGTCGAGGAGAGCGGTAGCGAAGTAATTGCTCGATGCGGGCCCGCGCACACTTTCACCCTCCTCTCGCGGCGCCTTCTTCGCTGCCACAAAGGCGTCAGCAGACGCCGGCCGATAGGTGTTGCGGTGTGCGTTAGATACTCGACACGGTAATGAGGGCTCCACGACAGTTCACCCGGCATGCAGAGGCACTCGCGTGCCGCTTATAGCGAACGACGGAAGCCACCGCACTTATACTCTTGCCGAGTTTACGCCTTCGAAGTTATGTGCCTGTAAAACACAACTTTTTAGCACCAAGTACATAATTCTTTCCAAGAGTAGCTTTTAAAAAAATTTTTTTTTTAATGAACGGGAACACCGGTCATCGAGCAGCTGTAGTACTGACGACAAGCTTTACTTCTACGACTACATCATCCCACTTGAATCACCCGACTGACGGGCGAAATTTAGCAGTATCTTCAACAAATACTACAAAAACCATTTATTGAAGTTATCCGGATGCGACATACTTCTTTTTATTTGCGAGCAGCAGTTACGAGCCCTGAATTAAGCCAAACTTGACGGTTAATTTGTGCCAATTTTGTTGAGACATGGCACGGCGTAACGCTATAAATGAAAGTTACTCGATCCAGTATGCCTGACACCGAATCAACACAGCGTTGATCGGGAAGCAAATATCACGATAATCATGATATTAGACGCTGTGGCGCATGCGGCATACACACTGGTGCACGAATCGTCCCAGAAACGGGTGGCGTAGAAACTATATTTAATGTGCTTATGACCCGCCGCGGTAGCTTAGTGGTTGCGCTGCGGTGGCGGGTTCGATTCCACCCTCCCCCCACCCCCCTGTCCCTTGCATTTCTATCGGGCTAAATGTAAGAATGTTGTTGTGCTGAGGTAAAGGGGCATGGTAAAAAACTCCAGGTGGTCAAAAGTAACTCCGAGCCCCCCACTACGGGGTACCTCATAATCATAGTGTGGTCTTGGCGCGTAAAACCTCGGAATTGAATGAACTTTCAAAGTACCTTAAATAAAATGTGGGAAACTTCTGAAAAACGAGGACAAAAAAAAAGATCGAGAGCAGCAAGCGGTACCTGCACGTGCACGACTGTGCTATCTTCCATCGCTCTAGCGGCGTTCGTTTTAACGCGATAGCGTAAAGAGCCTCATGTCGCAGAAAGTCCGGTGGAGTTGTCCGTGGAGTTGTCCGTGAGCGAAAATTTCCGTAGATATTTAGGTATGTGGATATGTCACGCCTTGCTATATGACATGCGATATATGCGGGTTACATTACCACACCATTCTATCACTAAAGTTACTCACACCTTGTCTGACATCCTTGACAAAGTTATTCCTCGGAATTTGGAGAACGACAGCCCACAAACAAATGTCATGAAACAAAACACCGACAGCGCATGCCTTTTATGTTAAATGTTCTCAGACTTATATATTAAAAGTGCGAGGCAATAATAGAAACCTAGAAATTATGGCTTTTTTTTTTCGCGCGCGACTGTACACTACTGGGATCGGCCCAAGCCAGAGACTGCGTTTCTACCAGAAATCTCGCCTTCGTGCATAGCGTTCGCCGCCAGCGTTTCTCGGTAAACATTACGGTTGCATAAGCTTCATTTGCCAGGAGGCATGAGAAGCAGTCAGGGATCTTCGAATGCTTCGCGTTCCGCTCTTAAAAGCGAAGCTTAAGCTTTTTCCAAGTTTTTGCGCGACTCTTGCTTTCGGGGAGATTAGCGAATTCACTTATCAAATGCGCAAAAAAGTTTAAAAGAAAAGAAAAGCGCCCTAATCGAATGCGGGCTCAGTAAAAGGCGACTTCGATCGCGGAGCGCTACGTTGGGCGTGTATTGCAAGTTGCAATACCTGTTTGGCAATAGTAGCAGGTTGGGCTTGTTGGCGCATCATAGTGAAGGCCTTAAGCATATTGCAATGAAGCCCGACTGTAGGGCAATGGATGACACTGTGCGTCTATTGCTGCCTGCAAGCTGCACCTTCATCAGATTACGGGCATCCTCGGAGGGTTCTCCCTTAGTTTCGTGTTGTTCTTAAGATATCACTGGAGTTTTCTAGAAGTTTCTAGGTTTCTCTCTCTCTCTCTCTCTCTCTCTCTCTCTCTATATATATATATATATATATATATATATATATATATATATATATTACCATCATCATCAGCCTATTTTATGTCCACTGCAGGAGGAAGGCCTCCCCCTGCGTCAGAGCTAAGGCCCATAAACCATAAAAAGATTGAAGTTACGTCATTTGCTATCCGGACCATTCAAATCCCTATCTTGTACCATTTAAGCAGTAATACTGTACATCTCGAGTCCTCGAGAAGTACCTCGAAGCGCTACGACCAAGCCGCAGACGTAACCTACGTGAACACAGCGGAATATCCCCACCAGAACGCCATGGCGGTCGCTGTAGTCGCAGGCTCGCAGTACCGCCTCGCCGCAACCGCATCAATACTCACCACTCGACCCGAAGAAGGAGAAGAAACGGCCATCGTCAGCGATCCCAAAACGGCCATTCGCAACACTACAAGCGCACTGATAGCACCACAAGCACAGAAGATACTCTTCGGCACTCCCCCCTCGGCAACGCCGCGTCCAGATCATCTGGGCCCCTGGTCACTCGGATCTGGCCGGAAACGAAGCCGCCCACAATGCTGTGCGAGCTCTCGCACACCGGGCGCATCATCCTTCTCCTGCGTATTCCGATCCTGACGAGCCCTCTGTTCAACAACGCGGTCACGCGCGGGACCGAATGGTCGCGTTCAGAGAAATGGTCCTCCACTACCGCAGAGAGCGGTTACGTTACCCCCAGCACAATAAACACTGAATAAATCTCAATCCATCACTTGGCGACTACTTCAGACGCGAACTTTCCCGAACCCCGTGCTATATAACCACATTTACCCCGATGCATACTCCCCACTCTGCAAAGCGTGCGAGGCCCGCGCTGACCTCGACCACATTATCTGGGCATGCCCCAAAGCCTTACCCGCCAACATCCACCGCACTAACACTACACGCAACATCAGAATTACGGCCGAGCAGTGGGAGACTTTGCTGCTCAGCTTGGACCCAGAAGAGCAGCTCTGGGCCGTCCGGATGGCCGAAGACGCCGCCAGAAAGCAAGGACTGGCCGCCGTCTGAGGAAGCGAGATTACTGGGGGTTAGTCTTCCAACCCCCGCCACCCCTTCTGTCTCTCCCGAGAAGTACCGACATTTGTAGCATGACTTAACGTAGAATCATCATGTTTACGCCCTCCCATGCAAGTGCTAATCGCTACCTTCGCGTCATTGAACGCGACCTCAAGTTTGCTTCCATTAACATTCGTGAACCTGCTTGCATGCAGTAATCTGCCCAAAGCTCGACTACGTTCCAGCCATATGGAACATAGGCCGGGTCAAACATACATCGTCAGTGACACGGAATCTGTGCAAAACCGCACAGTTCGCCTCAACCTTTTCAATATTCCGGATACACTAGTGTTTACTCTATAAAAGCATGCGTTGGTTTACAATATCTATCCAGTACCCGTAAAACCGCTCGTAATTGCGCCTTCCATAAACTTTACCATCATGCGTCTCTTCACGCCGATTTCTTTCAGTCACCCCCAGCCGTCTTTTCACACTGGAATCATCGTTTTAAAGTCAAGCGCATATCATCTCACACAACACGTTATGCGCGCTCATTCATACCCCACACTCTTATTGAGTAGAACAGCTTACCATCTCACGCTGCCACTGAAGTTGATCGAGCATTATTTCATAATTTGCTGATATAATTAATTGCCTTTTAAAATTCTCATTGCTTTTTTGTTGTGTGTTATTATCGCTTGCGGAAGTATTGTACCCCTGTCAAGCGGGCAAGTTAAATGAACTTACGGAGAGTGCACTCGGTTTTAAGTGCACTTGCTCAAATCTAAACGTCGCAAGCGGAGTGTACTCGCAGAAGAGGGCACTCCGGTCGGAGTGCGTTCACGGAATGCACTTTGCTGGGCGTGTGCGTAGCCTCCGATACAAAATGTAATGCAAAGAAAAAGGACACAGAAGCTCATTCTAGCTGTTGAACAGCTTTTAACAAAATAATCAGAACAGAACTCGCTGATATTCTGTCCTAGCAGGATCAAATGCCGCCTCGTCGCACGCCACCATCTTGTTCTGGATTCGCTAGGCATTCGTTCTGGCTGGCCTTGACTTGCAACACTCTTATGATAAAAATAGTTTCGTTTTTTGTTCAGTAACTATCGATTAAGATTGTTTTTTATTTATGATACGCAATCGCTTTTTAGAAGGTTTTTTTTATTGTAATCGACATCTTCAATAAACATGATATTAGTCCGTCGCCATTTTTTTTTTTTTTTTTAGTGCGAGTGCGCTCTGTTTTACCGTTTAGCACCGCGTAGCCTAAAGTGTCACTCAAGGTCCCGAAGTGCACTCCACATAAGTGCACTTAACTTACCCGCTTGACAGGGGTATTAATGTCTCCCCGAGTGTATGTTCGCTCTTCCATTCTTGTTGGTCTTTGTTAATGTATTTTGATTGTACGGTTTGTTGCGTTTATGTTTCTGAATTTGTTTATTACTTCCTAGGCATATTTGCAAAATCCTGCATCGACCCTTTTCCCCTCTCCTCACCACACAGACACACACTTTATCTAATGCATTCAACAGAGAGCTTAATACATGCAACAGATAAATCTGAGACACACTTTTGAAGTACTGAATAACTTACGTTCGTGACAAAGGCGAATAGAAATAGCAAGCGGTAATAGCCCAAGGGACATTCCGTGAAAGGGCGTTCAATGGGTTATCCCTGCCACTGGCCACCTGACAATGCAATATTGTCTAACGAAGAAGATAAAAAAAAAATTCCGAAAAATTCTCCTTCGTCGTTAAGAGTGAGCTCGGGCAGACGATTGGGACTGCGAATCAGCGGCGACGTTCTTTGTCACTGTAAAGGAAGAGCTGGGCGCAGAAATCGTTTCCGATCGCCCACGAGCGTCACTCGTTTTTTTCTCCTCTTTCTTTCTTGTTTACTTCTTCCAGCCGAACGTCGCTGGATGCCCGGAAACGCGCAGCAAGCAAGTCCGGAGCGCCGTGAAATTCCTGATTAGCATGCAGATCAGTAGAGGCGCCGACCACCGCTGTGAGGCAGGGCGCTACACCGCGTCCCGCGCACTCGCGCTCGGGAAGAGGAGAGGTGGCCGACGAGATCAGATTCTCCGGCTCGCCGAGTTTGCTTACCGCGCAGCGCGGGCACGCCAAGGCGCCGCCGCCGACGGCGAAGACGGTGCCCACCCCACGCTTGCGGAGGCCCGCGTGTGGCGAAGGGAAGGATATGGGGTGGGGTGGGGGTGGGGAGGGGAGGGGGGGGAGGGCGTCGGGAGCGCAGGTCCCCGCGATGAGCAAGGGGCGCAGTTCTTAGGCTGCGCACGACCAGAACCGTGCGGAAACTTCTTTTCCCTAGAGTTTTCTCTAGGGAGAGCACGTTGTGCCTAAGCGCTCCCCATTCTGCGCTCCGAAGCCATTCTATACTGAAGCCACCCATAGTGTGCGGTACAGCTATATACGCAAGGTAATTCGGAGAAGGTTCTTGTTTGCTGCGCATAGACTCTATTGGCTTGGGACCCGTTGTTTGTTTCGTGGCCCGCACACGTGTACGGGGCTCAACGTCTTGTATACTGCGAGCTGAGCGAGCGAGACTTTTTCGAGCACTTCGATTTCCTTCCGTTTCCTTGCGCGCTACGTGCGAGTTTGTAAACTTTGGCTCTCATGGGCGTTCAGGTATTCACTTCAAGGTGTTAACTGATTTCACGCCGCCGTTTCCGATAGCGCGCTCCCCGCATCTAACGCTTTACTTCCACCGACATTGAAGAATCTCCCATCTTATATGTAAAACAGCGCCATGTGTGTCGGGACCATCGTATATACCGGCTCTGCCAGCTGGCGGTCTGCGTTTAAAGCAGCGGGGCCGTCGCCACATCTCTCTCCCTCTGAGGTAGTTGTGACGGCATCCGCGTTGCCGTTACAGATGCAGAGACTACAACCGTGAAAAGCTGTTTGTCTGGCAAGCACAGCTGTCTACTGTGCTGTCAAGTGTCGCTTTTCTGTATTAAGGCTTTTCTGTATCTATTTGAAAGAATGGCTCAGCTATAGAGGAGGAAGGCTTCCTAACGTTCCTGCTAGCGGCAAGCACGATATCTGCCAAATCAAGTTCCGTCGTCACAATAAATTTGTAGGCTAGGGTGGATCCTACAGGGACCGTCAAAGTGGCATAACATTATACTAGCAAAGATGGACCGCGCCCAATGACAATATCTTCTCAGGAGCGAAAAAAGAGGCAGATAAACATTTGCTAGTAACCCTGCGCGGCGCGGCCTACCGGGTAAACTGTAAACTCTACTTGAACGAATATGGTATGGAGAGGTGGAAAAAGACGACCGTGGGAATTCGGCGCCAAATGCCGAATTCGGCACCTTGTGGAATTGGCGCCAAATGCTCTTCTTGCTGAAGTAGAATAGCCCTTTCAGACTTCGCAAATCTGCATATAAAAATGTTTTGGCTAATTATGTACTGCGAAATAAGAAGGAAAAAAAAGAAAAAGACACGTATTTATGAATAAATCTGCTCGCAAAATGTTGCGGGCAACTCTTTGTAACTTAAAAGAAAAATATGAAACGTGGAGGGCGTATGAAAAACAAAGTTCCCGTGATACGGAAAGTCTTCTATAATACAAGAAATTTGTTCCAAGGAATGCATCATTGCGACGTGAGGAAGAGAAGGCTTCCAATCAAATGAAATCTCCCTAACTGAAATGCGCCATTGTGGAGAACTGAGTAGTGAAATTGCATGCTTCCTCAATTTACAAAACGCATTGACTGCATGCAATGCAAAAGAGTAATCTCTTCGAGAATGTGTCGCACGTTACTTTTTCATTTCGACGGAAGGAGCAAGGACATTTAGCTGTCCCGGAATGAAATTAGACGCTACTTTCACATTGGTTCGTTGTGTACGTGATTCCGCAACATTAAAGTCAGCTACCAGTAATAAACATCCCCTATGTATTTAAAACATAAATTGAAAGAAACACCATGCTGCAATATGTAACTCGACATTCTTTATTTAAGCTGTGCGACTTGCTGAAAAAAGAAAGGACACGGACTCTTATTTGTATTTCACACGCCACTTTGTATGAATGAAATACGTCTGTGGCCAACTGGTCGCACGTAGAGTTGGCTTTAACAAGGCTGGACAAGAAACAATATTGTACCGAGACCACTTTAAATCATGCACCTGGTCTCGGAAACACGATAGACTGGGCCAGAGAGCCGGAAGATAAGCAACATCATATGCCATTTCGACTGTTCTCAAATAGGCTTTCCCTGGCATTCCGAGTAATAGGGGAAAAAAACTAAGGAGACGTAACATCAAAGGAAAAAGTTACGAGTACCATTTTCGCCTTTTTACGTCAACTAACCCCCAACGAACCCAAACCTTCGCATTACGCGAACGTTGTGGGTTCGGTTCCCACTTGCGACAAGTTGTTTTTTCATCCACTTATTTTTCCATTAATGAATGGTTTCTTATTTCGTCTATTAAGCACAAGTAATTTCCCCTATGTTGTCCTTGGTGTCAATGTTTGTTGGTTTCTTATGGTACGACTAATAAAAAAATTGGGCCCCTCGGTTAACCCCCTTTTCTTCTCGTTTATATATATATATATATATACTGTGTGGGTGTGGAGAAGGCTAACCTCTTCAGTTTCCATTAAAGCCATGATCTTCAGCTTTGTCCTCATACCGCTGAGTTCTTCCTTGTGTTTTCGCACTTCAAGCAAATCCTCCCTAAACGATGGTCAAAAGAACACACATCACACTTTCTCTTTCTTCGACAACGAGAAGTTGCCATCTTTAGGTGATGCCGGCAACACTTTACTCTCCGCGCGCAAGTAAAAATAGCCGTAAGGCTTTATAAACTACGGTCAGAGAAAGAAGGAAACAAATAAAATGGCCCGTTGAGTGATTGCTTGAGTGAATTCCTTTTTTCGATGCAGTCTGGCTACTTTCCGAAACCTGAACTCTTAGTTGCGCAGAGGAGTTAATAAATACGGACCTTATGCGGGATTACGCGAGAAGGCTTCACTCTGTCGCAGATCTCGGACTTCCCCAATAAGAATGGGCAGAGCTTGCGCTCTATTGAGCTCGCACTATGTTTGGGTCCAAGTGGGAGTCACTTCTCAGTGATACCTCGAACCGTGCCCGCTGGGAGGTTCGCGCTGTCACTCTGCGCAAAGTGGTCCGTGCGTCACCAGTTGATCCGGGTCTCTTGGGGCTCAACTGGTGCTACTTTTTTAAACGGCTGCGTTTTCCTACAATGTCACGTAGACGCCACTCTAGGCGGGAACAAAACACCATAGGGAAATACTTAAGTCTTCGTACGCGTTCGATGTATCTAGTGTATAGTGTACATTTGTAGCAATTCTGGCAGATTTATTTTGTTTTCTGGTTAAGTAGGGACGTTTGCGAGTTTCTATCGCAAAAAACCACGGAAAGCTCGGTCGTATGTTCTTATATATATATATATATATATATATATATATATATATATATATATATATATATATGCACTTGTAGGCTGAGGACGCCCGTACGAAAAAAACGATGCTTCATTTCCTACGTTTCGGCCAGGGTCCCGCCTTCGTCAACCTACAAGTGCCTGTTCAACTACCGGATCCCGGCAGACTCTCACTTTATATATATATATATATATATATATATATATATATATATATATATAGCCACGGTCTGTGCAAGCACCAAATAAAACTAGAACTACACAACGAATCCACTAAATAACAGAACTACCCAACAGGTTACATTGCTAGATAAAAAAAACATGAAGACAGAACGGCTGATTGCCCAGAGTAGCGTCTGGCGAATGGGGAGATGGTGAGGTAACAAGCGGGCGGGTGGAAGGGAATGAGATTCGCGCATTGTATCGCAGCGTCTTGCCGAAGTCTGTCGACCTCCTGATTTAATGACCGTATAGCGTTGACGAGCGCCAGTAGGCTCTCGGAGAAGCCACTGCTGCTAGCGAGGACTCCGACGTACGTGGAATATAGAAGAGGTGTATACGTTGACCACTAACAAGAAATGGGCGCAGTGTTGAGTTGCAAGTAATTTAGCACTGCATTCAGTTAAGTGGTGATACTGATTACGAATAAGCGAAGAGGAAACGGGCCAGCAAAACGCAGAAAAATTCAGATATGGCGGCGGTCAAGTATTCCGCCGAAATTAGTAAAAAGACGACGCTGGCGATGAACATGGGTATACGGACGGATATATGTCGTTGTCAGAAATAAAGAGGGCTTTCGCGCAACTGGTTTTCGAACACAGGCAAGGTTGGTGCAGCGTTTTTTTTTCTTTATGAAAACGTTTGAATAAGAATTTTTAGGAGGTCGGCTATTCTTGGAATCTGGGTTATTTTAATTCGGAGTGTCGACATACTCGTTGAAGAACGACACACAGCTACTGAGTTTGTACCAGCCGAGGAACAAAGCTATACACCTGCGTTTTATATACCTGCATACCAAGAGAAAAGAGCTTATAAGCTTTGCCAATTTACAACGTCCACAACGGCAGAACTTTACGCGATACTTTCTGCTTTACGTTACATATGTCCGCAGTCAGAACCACTTCGCTGGGTAATTCTGAGTGACACAGGCTTCATTGCTGTGCTTAAATGAAATCAGCTTAAGAAAAGCAAACAGCACATTGACATACGAAATACAGAATACATACGCCATAGCGAACGATCTACGATACGACATAACTTTTCAGTGGATTCCAAGTCACTGTGATATCAGAGGAAATGTAACAGCCGATCACATGGCACGTACAGCACATCAAGAGAATGAATTATCACTACTTCCTCTAGCAGGGAGTGATGCGCGATGTCTATATATTGGACAAACTATGCGGTAGATTGTCCAAGAAAACTTGGTTCATAAATGATGCGCAGAACTCTCTACTATATAATATAGGTCCTGGAATAGAATTCAATATTCCGTTTAAAATTAGTCGATCTGCTGAAAAAACAGTTCATAGGCTTCGACTAGGCACTGCCTATACTAAAGGCTTCCTGTATAGGATAAGAAAAACTAACAGTGCTACATGCTCATGTGAAGAGGCTGAAGACATAGAATACCTTCCACACTGTAAAAATCACCATGCTCCCCGCAAGAACCTCTCGAAAAAGCTGCATGACTTGGATACACGGCCTTAGGGAAAAATTCAGGTCCATGGCCAACACAAAAACTTCAAACCATCGCTGCGCGCGCCTTAGTGCAATTTTTGGAGGAATCAAACATATCACAACAATCTGAGTCATACAATAGTTATTGCTCGGATTGTTATTATAAAGAGGCACCCTTAATTAAATGTCAATGTTTCTTCGTGTCCCTGTAGCATTCGTATTTGTTGCATTTAGAGTACGGCATTCATGTGCCCAACATCTTCTGTGCGAACATCTTGATTTTGCGAACATTTATGCTGTCCGGACTCATGTGTTGCGTGCGAAAATTTCGGTTTTGCGAGTAGTTATGCTATGTGAACTCTTCTGTTGCGCGAACATTTATTTATATTGCAGTGCTCAGACTTAGTACGTGAATGTTCGTTCACGTGTTTATTTGTCCAGTTTGTTGATTGTTGACAACTTTCCAACGATAACTGACGCGTAAGAGAAGAGGAGTAGCCGGCGCCACAGGTAGGCATCAACCTCTCCTTAAATGCATTTAATAATAAATGCAACACGTGCCGTAGCCACCACAGTCCTCCGGTTGCAGTCGTGAAGAGACACAATTGTTATTCTTCGCGTGCGCGCTGCAAGGGCGCCACGCTGCAAGATTTACGGCCACTCTGCCGGGACTAATAGGCTCAGACACAAGTTGCGCAAGCGGCGCAATTTTCGTTCTCCATCTGGCAAGCACGGTGCCCGCGGTTACGTAACGTAACGGACACACGCGCCCGATATCGAACTACACGAGGCCATTCACCGCACGCTTTTGTTGACTATAGCAACAGACTGCGAAATTCGTGCGTAACGATGGGTGCGCCGCGACCGCCAGTGGCCGACGTTTTAGTTGCTTTTACTGGGAAGGCATGGCAGATATTCCGCCCAAAGCGCCAGTTAGCTGAATGGCAGAGCGCAGAGGCGTCGCGGCAGTATTGCTTGAAGAGAAGGGGACTTCGCGAACTCCCCAACTACATACGTCTCAATATGGACGAGAAAGAAAGAAAGGAAGATAAAAAAAAACTAAGGTTTGTTTTCTTCATCGGGAACCACTGTACTATCGCGCTTAGGACGAACTACAACACGCGAGCGCGGGCCAACGCGCTTTTCCCAGGCCGAACAGTAGGGCCCACCGACGTCGTGCACTCGATTTAAACGAGAGGGTTCCGCTGTTCTTGTTTCGAACGTCGCCCCTTCGTGTCTCCTTTCGTGATCTCTCCCCCCAGTTAAGTGCGCGAAATCTTGGTCTCAGGAAAACGCCAAAGGACAGGCGGCGGTCACCTTTGTGCAAGCTCTGCATCAATCATTGCACTATACGCGAGAACTGTCGTCGCCTAGAAATTTCGTGCTTGATTTGTCCTATGAAAAATATTACCACAGAGCGCTAAAGACAGTCTATGCTACCAGGATGACAACTGCGAAACAATCTTAAGATGTTCAAAGCAGTTCGTTGTTTTGGTTCAGCTATTAACCGTGATTACGATAATTAAAGCTGTGCATGCGTTCAAACGCCGGATACACGCCGGATAACGGTTGCTTCTCAAAAGTAATCCGCTTTATGCATTATATGTCCAAGTTTGGAAGCAAAGTTTTGCATTATATGACCATAAAAAGTTATTGCAATTATTATTATTGCTTGAAACAGCCGATATCATAACGCACGAAGATAGTCGTGCATTTGATAGTCGTGCACTTGTAGTTATTGAAATAAGAAATTAATCGGGTGTTTTGTGTATGTATACGATCAGAGGCATCGGTTATTTTTGCGAATTGTAAGTACGTAGCCAGCAGCGATGTCAAAATCATCGTTGCGGCCGCACGAGCGTGAGATCATTCAGCGATCTGAACGCGTATTGCGCTGATTGCAAACTTCCGAGAATATCCGAACAACGCATGAGGAGTCCCGTTTGCATTCGGGCTTCGTAGAATATCGCTTTGCAAAAATGTCCTTTATGCATTGGCCCTGTCACTGGACAGTCGTTGGTGTTGGCTAGTCATCGCACTGGCAAGTCCACAGGAAGGCGATAGAGCAAATAGCTAAAAGGAATGCCGAACCATTGCAGCCAGCACGACACGCGCAAATGGTCCATAATTTACGTTTAATTTACGTCGCTAATGTTAGTAGGACGACATCCCGTGACTTAGCAGCGTGCAGATGACCTTGTGCACATGACCCGTGGACGAAGCAGGCAGAAACGGAAGCACAATTCCTGAAATAGTCGGCGTTCAGCAGCGTCCCAGATATTTTAACTCGTTTATTTAGGTCTTGAAGTCAGTGTGCTAAGTTGGCCGCATCACCAGTTGTTCTCTCTAAATGTGTGCTCTTTGTACCTCACATACAGTCAAATTGACGGCAGTGCCGCATGCGTGTGGATGTTGACTCATTTCTGAGGGATGCTCACGAATGAATACTGGCGCAATTTGTATTGAACCTTCTTGGAAAAAGAAATAACTATTGCATCTTCCCGATGGCAAGAAGTCAAGGTAAGCAGCGAAGAAATTAATGAGCAGGAAAAGGTAGAGACGTACGCACAATGTTCCTGACGTAGTCACTGAAAAAAAAATTATATATATTTGGTCTTTATTCACAGGCTTTGGTGATGAAAAATTAAGACAGCGAAGAGGAGTATATACCGGAATCTTGCCGTATCTATAGTGGCTTTACCGTGCCAAAAAGCTTCAACATCTTTGCTTAACTCACAAATGCCTAGGATTAATTATTTTCTGGAAAACAGCATTTCATTCACTTCCTTTCTTTGAATATTTCGGGCGTGTTAGGTACGTGATGCAATAATAAAACGAGGTAAAATTTATTCTATATTCGTGTTCCACTCACCGTTGGTGTTACAAGCTGTGTTGTTGCACTTTAAAAATGTAATTCCGGGGCTTTATAATGAGGCAGAAAAAAGACATTTGTCTTCTCAAAAAGAAAAGAAGAAGAGAAAAATCCAAATAAATTAAAAACTGTTTTTTTTTTCATAGTAATTACCCGTGGAAGCGTGCCCATCTCCATTAGAGGTTATAGATGACTGTTAAAGCATGAAGTGGGTGTGATTCTTGGAGCGCCTCCAACGACTGACGCGGCTGCGGAGCTGCTATCAGTTTTCATCGTTTCTCAGCTCGTGGTTCACTCTCATCGCTTCACGTGGGCTAAATTTCCGAGCCAAGTAGCACGCATGTCTTCATCGCTGGAATCAACCTCGACAGCGGGGGGGACACGCGGCTTCATTTCAGCCACTGCGGCGACAGCGCGAACAATCGTGTCTATTGCGCGAAATAAAGGAGGGCGGCAGGTCACCCTTTGCGACCCTTCCTTCCTCATTTTCCGCCGCCCGGCGTCTACGTCGATAAAGTAATTTTAGCGGCGGCAAAGCGCCCCAGATGCCAGCAGCTGTGGAGCAGCACCTTACAGCAACAACTCAGCAATTCGGCAAGGAGAACACAAACCCGGGGGCAAGGGCGAGTGGTGCGGTGTATCGCTGCGCGCGCACCGCCTCCTTCCCTTCCGATACACGACCGTGGCCTCTCGACCCTCCCGAGATGTGGCCTCCCTTTTGCACCCCTTATGCTTGCTGCAGAACGCAGCTGCGCGAGGCAGCGAAGCAGGCTCCGGTCGATCGCCCCGGCGCCCACGGTTCTTCGGCCCGGAGAGCCGACCAACTGTTAGCGCCGCATAAGAGCGCCTAGTGGGCGCATGCTCGCCGCGTCGAACAACCCGGGGATAGTACAGTGTGTCCGAGATTGGGGGACGGAACTTGGAGACACTCCAAGAAGGTGTTGCCTGCGGCGGGGGGGGGGGGGGGGGGAGGGGGGGTTGGCGGGGGGGGGAAGGTTTCACGGGGCCCTTAATAAGCCTAGAGGAGGTCGCGTTCAGCGGACGACGACCACGTTCGGCGCCGTCGGGCGATACCCGGCCCGTGTCCGCGGGCGGCCCGGTTTCTCGGGCAGCGTGCGCTGCGGTCCGGACCTCGTCTTTCCAAAACACGACGACATGAGAGGAAGCAATTAGGACCTTTCGCTCCGCCAAACGGCAGGCCGTGCAAGCGCCGCGCGGTCGTCGCTTCTTGGGCTGCGTGTGCGCGTATATATTTAGGCGTGGCACCCCGCCACGTTTAATGGCGGCGCCCCCTCACCCCTTCTCTCTCTATGTAATGACACGTTTTTTTTTCCCTCTTCCGTCTATTTGCGTCGTCGAATGAGCTCTAGAGACTGGTTCACACACGCCCGTGTTCCGGCCGCGTTCGTCGCGACTGCGCCATCTTGGCTAGGCGGTTGCCACGGACGCCGTCGTCTCGTCGACCTACGGCGCGAATGAAGAGTGAAATGCGACCGTTGGCACGCCGTCCTCCGCGTAGACCCCAATTTTTCGCGCAAGGTCTTTTTCGCTCGAGGGTGAAGCGGTAAGATCGAGACGAAGCATTGCTCACGCTACACACATTGTTTATTTTCGCTACCAGTCGGTCTGTTCCCAGCCGAAAGAGCGCCCAGAGCGTCACGTCCGTCATATGAGAGACAACCTACACAGGATGTTCGCATTGGCCGCACGTTCGACGCCTGTCCACTTCAGTGATCGTTGTTTCACGCGAGTCGGGAGTGCAAGGGCTCACAGAGTCGTGGTTAGTAACGCGGCATGACTGGAGCGCAGCCTTTACGCGGAAAGGGTTGTGTGCGCGCAAACTACAGTGTTTAGGTGCACGACAGCCTTGACGGCGGCACTGCCAGTGCACTTGATCGGCCAATGTTCTTTCAAGCACTTTCGCGTCAGTTAGCGAGCTCGGAAAATCGGATAATGCCAAGAGCTTCTGACAACCTCTTTTTGATAGCTGGCGTTGTTAGCTGGACTGGGTTGTGTTTCAGGCCGTATCGCCTTCAATAGGTGGCGTTCAGGCGGAGCAATTGTCGGCAACTTTGGCAAGGTTGCCTGCAGCAAGCAATCTCCTCCTCCACCTCCTCATCTGTACGGTTCGCGGGCCATACGTCGTCTGGCTTCCTTGCGTGGAGTTGCTCTTTAACGAGTGTAGTCTGAGGTATAGCGTAGCCAAGTCTCATTGCATGGCCTCCAGGAGATAAATATGTTAAGCCACTCAAGACAGCAGCACCCAGGTTGAAAAGCCTAGAATAGTTTTTTTTTAAAGTGCACAATCCTCTGCTTCTTCTTTGCACCTAAATACGGCGGCACCGCTTCCAGAGGTAGACACAGCTACCGTATTTTCTCGTACTTCATGCAGCGTGCCCTATAAGTGCCGATTCCCAGTATGCTTGCTGCAGGCCTAGGGTGCTTAAGCGCTCTCTGTCACAGGCACTTTCAAGATACGATGAGCAGGTTAGGATGTTGAATGGTGGTAAATTTATTATTACAATCTCATTCACTCATTACAAGTATAGCTTTATGATTTACCTATGGGCTGTCGCAATAATTCAATCAGGCAACTTGTTTCTATCTTCGACTTTGTCCAAAAGCTGGCCTTATCCCTAATAGCTAAAATTACTGCCCAACGGAATAAATAAATAAATAAACAAAGGAGAGAGCAAAAATAAACACGACATAGGTAAACCAACCTGCGAATAGCGGGGGTCGAAAAAAGATCGGCAAGGATTTCTTCGCTCTGAGTGGAGACGATGTTCACAAATGGAGATTCGGCCGCGGAGCGGGTGCGCCGATCTGTCGAGGGATTTATTCGGCGGCGAAGGGAAGCAGCGCAATCCTCGGGATTTGCCTGCCAGCACGAAGGGTGCCAGCGCCCCTCCCCCTTTTCCTCCTCCCTTTCAGAAACGATGAACGGACCGTATACAGCCAAACGATCTTCGTGTAACGCTCGGGGAAGGGGGCTCTCCCTACTTCGGACGGCTTACCGCACCCCGGCCGCCATCCTGAGCTGGGCGCAAGCGGCGCTTCTGCGCGAGCGTGGCTCTAAGCGTATATTGCGCCGGCCGACATCTTTACGCCTTTCTAGGAACGGCCGCCGCACTCCTCGCCGTCACGCCGACCGAAGGCCTCCACGAAATCCTCACTGAAGCGCAACGTCCGGCACTCACACTTTTTTTTCGTCGCCTTCGAACAGTTGCAGACCCAGCGTTCTTCAGGCGAAGTGCACGCTCCGGTTAGGATGCAAGCGCGTTGCGGGTGCTATAAGGCTAGGACCGGCCGTCGATTTAACTTTTCTTACGGCTAGATTGACATTCTTGGCCTGTCTTGACACTATCTTCACGAGTGTCATTACTTCTCTAGTGAGCCAGGACAGCATGCTTACCGACGAACAGACATTCGGGATTGGATTTTGGTCGCCATACTTGCGCAATACGCGTTCGCACGGTTGCTTTCTCGCGTAATCAGCTCCGGTAGTTTAAAATCAGTCTCGATGTTCAAAGCCTGACGCAAGGCAAGGCGTGGTGCCACTTGGCGTTTGCTTCGAGAACAGCGAATGAAAACTTGCCATTTACGGGCCCGCCGGTTTGGCGTCATGTGTGCAACCGACAGCGTTAGCTGTTCACAGCTCATCTATACGTTCGTGGAGCAGGAGCCTGCGGGCAGTTTTCAAACTATCACGACAGGGGTCTAAGAAGGCTATCAAAACGAAACTTTGCAGGAAATCAGTAGATATTGTGTACTTATGTATTAGGATCCGAAATAGCGTGCCGTAAAATCAGAAATCCTGTCATTGACTACTAGAGTTTTAATGAAAACTGCTGAAGCAGGAGGACGCCGCGGAAACCAGTACAGAGACTTGCCAAGTTTTTTAACGGTACTCACTAAACTTCTGTAGGCTTGAGTGAGCTTTCTGAAAGCTCTAGCACCAGCTAAGTACTGCGTGTAAAATATCCTTGCGGGGCTTTAGGGATTCTGTCCGTGCTGGCGATGTTCTTGATGTGTCCTACAAAGACTACGTATAGCTATGGTTCAACTTTTTTGAACGCCCTAGCAGCGCTGCAACGAAGTACGCTTGCGACCACTATAGACGACGGCTTTGCATTCTCTGATGTTGCTCAACGGAAATATAGAGCGACAAGCGCAAGCATATTGATTAGTTTATAGAGTGCACTTTGAGAGCGCGCTTTGATTGTGTACGTTGTACAAGTGCATGCCTGTGTGTTTTTTTAATGTGCCACTTCATACCTTTCATCCGCAGGGTCTTGCCAGACATGTCCTCAGAATAGCGTTAAAGCTTGTGCCGCTCTCTGTAGCCACGACAACAGCTTTCACCATGGAGCTTTTCCCTTCTCACTCTTTCTCTAAAAGCTCTATAACTATAGCGTCACTGCACTGTACACTGAATGGAAAAGAGAGCGAGGAAATAAAAGAGGAACGCAGTGAGATTAACGAAAACTGAAAATCCGGTTTGCTACCCTATACTGGTGAAAGAAAAAGGGGGAGTTGCCAGATAAGAAATATGCTTGTATTGCTGTAGACGCCTCACGTAGAATAATATCAACGCACGATTACACTCGCTCAGCCAAATATTTAAGTATATAGAAGATATGAAAAATATAGGGTATTTTCTTTAATTCCACCAAATTAAAAAAGAAAAGTGCCTGTGGCAGACAGCACAATTCTGATCCTCGAGCCAAATTACTTGATGAGGCGGCCATTACTTCTACGAGAAATCAAACTGCTTAATTAAATATTCGACATAACTACACTAAAACATTTTAATTATTTACTTTACGGCACATATTCCAACCTACAAATTGTTGCGAGTGAGTTCGCAAGTCATATCCATTTGGAACGAATTCTGAGAACGACACCGGCTTCAAGACATCCGCCATGAAACGCGCGCTAAATGTCCACTGTTGTTCCTGTTAAGTTTCTAAAGAAAACGCTGTTTTGTACATTGACGCACAAAAGTAACTGGAACGCCAACGCATTTCGTCGGGCACTTTGAAAACTAATATCTCGGAACTGGTGTAGTAGTGAGAATTCGTTCGTGGTGGATACGCCTTGTAAACTCACTGGCTACAATTCGTTGACTGAAATATGTGCCGTGAGGTAACTGATTTAAAAGTTAATTAGTGTAATCGGGTAATTATTCAATCAGGCATATTTATTTCTTGTATAAGTAATGGCTGCCTCATTGTGCAATTTAGCCCAAGGGTTAGAATTCTGCTATCTGCCACAGGCAATTTTTAAAAATTTGATGCAGTTAAGAAAATACACCTGTTAGCTAATGCTAAAATACGCGGGTAGCTAATGTATCCAATATAAATGTATACCATTGATCTACTTTCGTGTGGGCATGTGAAGAGAAAAAAGAAAGCACTACATGAATCATGTCGATGGAAACGCGAATTTTCCGCAACGCCTCGTACCAAAAGATCAATGCGAAAAATGGAGACACATATGAATTATACCTCAATGTAAGGTCTTCGCAATCTTTTGTTTAGTTTAATTAGTAATGAACCTAGCACTCTTTTGAGCTCAAGAGCATTTGAGTATAATGCAATTCTTAACTTCTCACATCACCAACTAGAGACATGCTTTCATGGATGGCCATGATTTTAGGCGCACATACCAAGCAGTTGTGTGCATTGCCGGAGGAGAGCGTAAAAAACGAAAGGAGAAGGATGACAAGTTAACAAGGGTGTAAGTTAGGGTGATTTGGGTGTTCATGTCAAAACTAAGCACAACGCAGATGATGACGACGCAGAAAAAAAGACACATGGCGCTGACTTCCAGCGGTATGAAAGTCAGCGCCCTTTGTGTCTTTCTTTCAGTGTCACGCTGTGCTGCTTAGTTTTGCAATGGACTTGACGTTAGCTAGGTTGTTCTGAGTTTGCTATACCTGCACTGGGGAAGGAGAGAAATGGGTCATAATGAAGGAGAGACAGCAACACGTCGGACAGTAAATGCGCGCACTCAGACGACACTGTTCACCCCCCATTCAGACATGGTCGCACGGTTCGAACGTCTTTAACAAACGCAGGAAATGAATTGATTAAGAGTGGTATAGGACAAGTCCCCTTGTCCAAACGTTGGTTCTAGCGACATTCCTTGTTTTACCACTGTTAATCATTTCAATTCTCTTGTTTGGACTTCTATATGATTCGTATTCGAGGAGGGAGGGCTACAATTTATTGTACTGTGGGAGTTCTGTCGTCCAATCTATACCCTGGGAAGCGCAGAGATGGTAAATGTCCGTCGAAGAAAATGAAGTGGCGGGAGATTACGTTCATCCGCCCCGTTACGAAGGCATCAGTTGAACGAAGCAGTGTCTGCCACGCCGGAATAGGGGTAACGGTCTGCGAATGTTCCACCCAGCTGCAAGTAAGGCAGTAAAGTTGCTTCACAACAAAATCGGCCAGGCGGCGGCCAAGAGTGGGAGAGGAATAAGATAGAGAAAGACAGGGAGGTTAACCAGTGACCAAGGGACCGGCTGTCCACCCTGTGCTGGTGAAACGGTGTAAAGGGAAATAAATGTAATACAAGGAAATAAGAGCTAAAGTAAAGGTTGCTACCAAGGGTTGAAGGAGCGCCATTGAGAGCCGGGAAAGTCCGCTGAGACCCCTAATGTTGCTCTTATAGGAGTCAGTTTATTTATTTATTATTTATTTATTTATTTATTTATTTATTTATTTATTTATTTATTTATTTATTTACAATACCTTACAGGGGCCCAGAGGCCATTGAGTAAGGGGGACGAACAAGGATATTATAAGAAATGCAAAATATACAGGTAAAAAAAGGGAAAGGGAAAGGAAAAGCATTGTACAGGGCTAGTACTAAAAAGCAGCAACAAACATAAGAGCAATGCACACAAAATAATTGAAGTACATAAATACAGCACAAATGTCTGACACGTGACTAAAGAAGAAAAAAAATAAAGTAGGGGTTTACAAAAACACAATAGCCAAAAAGCGCGATACTTTATACAAGAGAAGGTTTAACGTCACGATGTCCCTTGAAAGTATTCGCGCAGCTGATCGTGGAATGATTGATGGTTGCATATGGATGCAATATTATGGGTAAGATCATTCCAAAGAACGATGGCACGTGGAAGGGCTGATGAATTGAAGGCTTGTGTTCTTCCGCGTATGCACTTGATGCTGTACTGATTATGTAAACGGCTCGAAATGCGTGACGGCGCTTCGAGAGGTAACGCAGATTACCTGGTGCAGTGGCGATATTTATTAAATAAGCATAAAAGAGCGATTGAACGACGAATATCTCATGGTTCATGAGAGATATCACGTTTGATATTTTTTTTTCAATGAGGGGGTTTTACGTGCCAAAATCACTTCCTGATTATGAGGCACGCCGTAGTGAAGGACTCCGAAAATTTTGACCGCCTGGGGTTTTTTAACGTGCACCTAAATCTAAATACACGGGTGTTTTCGCATTTCGCCTCCATCGAAATGCGGACGCCGTGGCCGGGATTCGATCCCGCGACCTCGTGCTCAGCAGCCCAACACCACAGCCACTGATCAACCACGGCGGGTAAGTTTGATCTGTGTTACGCTCAAACGGGGACTGTAGTTACGTGTAATAAAGCGAGCGGCTCTATTTTGTTCGGATTCTAGCAAGTTTATTAAGTGGTTTTGATATGGGGGACCATATGGATGATGCATATTCTAGCTGTGGCCGCACAAGTGTTAGATATGCCAGTTTTCTAACATTGTTAGGGGAATTCCGAAGTTTCCGGTGCAGATACCCTAGTGTCCTTGAAGCTTTCGCCCAAATGGTGTTGACATGCGTGGCCCATGAAAGATTATGCGTAAGATGAATACCTAACTACTTGTATGATGATGCCTGAGACAATACCGTGCTATCTATGAGATACGAGAAGTTAGAATTGGTACGCTTGCGACCTGAAATAGATAACCTTGCATTTATTCTCCTGAAGTGTCATTTGCCATTTATTACACCAAGTGGAAATTAGGTTAAGGTCACTTTGGAGGGCGAGATGATCATCCATGGAATTAACGGAGCGGTAAATGATGCAGTCATCAGCAAAGAGTCGTAGACGAGAAGATATGTTAGCGGGCAGGTCGTTAATGAATATGAGAAACATTAAAGGGCCAAGAACGCTGCCTTGAGGTACACCTGAAGTTACGTCACAGAGTGAAGAAGTAAAGTTGCTAACTGTTGTAAACTGTTGGCGGAAAGAAAGAAAGTTACGAATCTATGACAGCGTAAAAGAATCTAGGCAAATAGCAGATAATTTCGAAAACAAACGGGAATGAGCAACGCGGTCAAAATCCTTAGCAAAATCTAAAAAGATGCAGTAAGTTTGTAGGTTAGGGTCCATGTTGAAATGCAAATCAGTTGTGAATTCTAGCAGTTGAGTATCACAAGAAAATCCTTTTCGGAAGCGGTGCTGTTCAGGAAAAATGAAGGAATTATGTTCGAGGTGACTGTAAATGTGAGAAGCGATAATGTGCTCGAGTAATTTACAGAAAATGCATGCCAGTGAAATTGGACGGTAGGTTTTCGGGTGAATTTCCGTTTCCGCTTTTAAACACAGGGATGATCTTGGCAATCTTCCAGTCGGTAGGGAGCAAGCTAGATGATAGTGACTGTTAGAAGAGGAGGCAAAGAATTTGACTCGAAATTGATGCAGTGCTTTTTAATATTTTAGAGTTAATGTTGTGAACACCAGCACTTGTAGAAATCTTTAGGTTATCACTGAGTTGAGCGATACCGTCAACGGGGACATTAATAGGGGCCATATATTGCCAATCATGATTAGGTACAGCGGGTATGTTGGAATGATCTTCCCTTGTGAACACTGACGCAAAGTACCTGTTAAATGCACGACGGCATTCACTACCTGAAAGTGGTAGATGGTCATCATTTCTCAGTGAAATATGATTACTAGCACTGTCGGGAGATATCACACGCCAAAACGTTTTGGGATTGGATTTCAAAAGAGAGGGGAGGTCGTGAGAAAAATATTTATCCTTAGAAACGCGCACAGCAGAACAATAAGACTTTAAGCATACTCTGTATTTTTCCCAAGCCGATGGTGCGGACACGAGCTTAGCCTTTTTGTAGAGACGTTTCTTTTGATTTCGATGACGACGGAGAGCTTTTGTGAACCATGGTTTATATTTGTCATTTGAGATAGAAATCAAAGGAACATATTTGTATACTAGATTAATTATCATGTCCTTAAAAAGCACCTGTTGTGTTCAACAGACCTATCCGAAAATTAGGGCAAGAACGTATGAATGAAAAAGTGATTAAGTTTATTATCCATTTCTTTATAATCGGCTGTATTATAATCACGAATTTGCCTAGTTGTAGTACCTTGAAATACGAATGGGACATTAAGCTCTAAATGAATAAGCTTGTGATCAACAAAACCATCGAAGTACAGAACTTCGCCAATCGTTTCCGGTGCACTGCAGAAGATAAGCTCTAAAACGTGAGAACCGCGAGTTGGTTGATTTATCGCTTGAAAAAAATTGAAGTCTAAAGTAAGGCTGATAAGCTCCGCTGAGGTGCGACACGAGAATGACAAATTCTGCCAGTCAATGTGCGGGAAGTTAAAGTCACCAACCAGGTAAATGAATTGAGCTGGGCATGTTTGGATGGCAGAAGTAATACTGGCATGAAGTTTAGTAATGAAGGAGAGATCAGAATCTGGCGGTCGGTAGCAGACGCCAACCAATACCTTGACCGATGCCGTTGCACAGGCGGCCCACACTATTTCCAGAGAGGAATCACTATGTACGTGGTATGATGCAAGCGCTTTCTTGATGGCGATCAGGACACCGCCACCTCTCTTAACCGAACGATCACGCCTGTATATGTTATAGCTACTCTGGTTAGGGCAAGTTTCATTGCCCATTACATCTTTATGAAGCCAGGTTTCTGTCAGTGCCACAATATCGCAGTTAGTATCATCCAAAAAAAGAACACACTTCATCGCGTTTAGGAAGCAGGCTCTGGATGTTAGTAAATGATAATGATAGCCGTGGACTAGTGCTAGATGGTCTAGGCAGCTCCTGAGCGCATTTGCTCTTGTCTAGCTATCTTGCTGATAGCATAACTGAGTTAGTCGCGCTATCAAAGACGTACGTTTTGTTGTCAATGCGCAGTTTATCAGCGACCAGTTTGCTCTTCTTATTCTGGTTTCTGGCGAATTATAGTAGTTTCCGCCTAGCTAACCTGGTTGGCAAAGAAAAAACTTCGCGAATAGAATAATTCGAGTCTATCCACTTGTGTGCGGATGCCAGAATTCGCTGTTTGTCTTTAAAAAAAACGTTAGTTTTGCAATGATGGGCCTTTGCTTGTCAACAGCGAACTTCCCCAACCGATGTACACGTTCAAAATGGGATTTGGTTACAGTGATTCCTAGATGATTAGAGCAAAACGTAATTATTTTCTGCTTTGAGCCTGTTACGTTTCGCCTACAACGCGCGGTAATGCCGGCGCGGATGCGACGGACGCCGGGGCTTTGTTCAAAACGGCGGACATTTTGGCCTGTTCGACGCCGCCGCAACGCCTACCCGCCAAGCGTGTCCAGGCGTGTTTCAGTGCCACGTGTCTTCGTGTGTGCGTGTGTGTGTGTGTGCCCTCGCTTGTCAAAGCGCGGCAGCCGGGGAGCGGAGTTCCCCGAATGAGGAGCCTGGAGGTCTCTCGGCTCAACCGTTCGCGCCGTCGTGTGTGAGGGTTGGCGATGCGTCACTACACTCGGTTCAGCAGGTCTCTCGGCTCGGACGTGCGCGCCGTCGTGGGCTCATGCTCCGCCATCCCGTGACCTTCATCCCGTGACCTTCCCTTTTTGGACCGCGACGCCGGGAGTATAAGAGCAGCTGCCCCCGGACGCCAGGGGAGAGGCTCCGATTTCTTCTGTTGAGTTACGTGCTCTCCCGTCTCTCCACTTCGGTCGACCTGACCGGCCGCTCTTTTGCTATGTTAGAATAAACAAGTTGTTCTGTTACCAGTCTACTCATGCTTTGCCGGGACCTTCGGATGCTTCCAGTGCCCCAGGCCGCCAGGCCAACGCTACCCTTGGGGCTTGCGACCCATTCGCAATAACGGGCGCCAGCACCGAGTCCCTATCAACTCGTGCCAGCGGTGCGATTCCTACATCTGGTGGCAGCGGTGGGATCGCGACAACGGAGGCCAGCAGCGAAGAGATGCGGTTGACTGTATGCTGAGCAGCACAACGACCATCCGGGAGCAGAGCAACGAGCCCTGTGTGATGACTGGTTGCCTGCAGCGGAACGACTGCGCTGAATTCTTGGCTGCGAGGTTTGGTGAGTGCGGGACTTTCTTCTTCTGAGTTTTGCCAGGCTTTTGTTAGTGTTAGAAACAGAGCTGGTAATTGTGGTTGTCGTTGCTGCCGGGTTAGTTTGCGGCAAGACAATAGTAGGCAGTAGAGAAAGCAGCATTCAGAGCAGCCATGGATTTGAAGTCGTTGCGCAAACCGAAATTGCTGGAGCTTGCGAGAGAGTTGGGTCTGGATGTCTCAGACAAACTCAGAAAACCAGAACTGCTAAGGGCTATTCTTGAGTTAGAAGCTGAGGATGACGAGCTGTCGGAATGCCTTGAGACCATTGAGGAGAGGGAGACGGCAAAAAGACAGGAGCGCGAACTTAAAGAGCAAAAAGAGAAACAGGAGCGCGAACGAAAAGAACAGAAAGAAAAAGAAGAGCGCGAACACGCTTTGGAAATGAAGCGTCTCGAGTTAGAGATGGAACGCGCTCGTAATGGAAGTCAGGCACACGGTGCAGGAGAACGAGTATTGTTCAAAATGACTGACCTGATGCGGCCGTTTAAGCTTGGAGAGGACATTGGTTTGTTCCTGGTTAACTTTGAGCGAACGTGCGAGAAGCAGGGGTTCTCTCGGGAAACGTGGCCACAGCGCTTGCTCACTTTGCTACCCGGCGAGGCGGCCGACGTAGTCGCTCGCTTGGAGAGAGAGGAGGCAGAGGATTTCGACAAAGTGAAATCGAGTCTGCTAAAAAAGTACCGGCTGTCAGCGGAGGCGTTCCGTCGGAAGTTTCGGGAAAATGAGAAAGGCAAAAGTGAGTCATGTACAGAGTTTGCCTACAGGCTTATGTCAAACATGCAGGAGTGGCTCAAAGAAGAGAAAGCGTTTGGTGACCACGAGAAAGTTCTGCAGTGTTTCGGGCTAGAACAGTTTTATAGTCGGTTACCTGAGAACGTGCGGTACTGGGTCTTGGATAGGCCAGACGTTAGTACGGTGGCTAGAGCCGCTGAGCTAGCCGAGGAGTTTGTGACGCGTCGGGCTCGTGGAGCTAAGGACGGTCAAAAGGGTGAATTTGGCTCCAAGTTTGAGAGGCCGAAGTTCACGCCCATGAGAAAGCGGTTCGAGACGAGGCGAGCGCGCGTGTGTTATACGTGCCAGAAGCCGGGTCACTTTTCGGCGCAGTGTCCGACCGAACGTGAGGAGACGGCGGCAGCCGAAGCCGAACGCAGAAAGCGGTTCGAGATGAGGCAAGTGCGCGTTTGTTATACGTGCCAGAAGCCGGGTCACTTTTCGGCGCAGTGTCCAGAAACAAAACCAAAAGTCGTGTTTTTTTCATTAGGCAGCACTGACGAGAACATGAAGCTTCTCGAGCCTTACATGCGAGACCTCCTCGTGAACGGGAAAGAGTGCCGAGTGCTTCGCGATTCCGCAGCTACGATGGATGTAGTTCATCCCTCTTACGTAGAACCCGATATGTTCACGGGCGAGTGCGCATGGATCAAGCAAGCAGTGGAAGCTCATAGCGTGTGTCTGCCGGTAGCAAAAGTGCTTATTGAAGGACCTTTCGGAGCACTTGAGACGGAGGCCGCAGTGTCATCTATGCTGCCCCCCCAGTACCCGTACCTATTTTCGAACAGGTCCGATCACCTCCTGCGCGAGAAGGGGCTTTTGTTTGGTGAGGCTAGCGTTCAGGCCTTAACCAGATCGAAGGTTCGGGAGCTCGCTGCAAAGGCGGTAGTTGCGGGGCCGACGTTGTTGAACGATGAGAAAGGGTCAGAGGCGCAGCAAGCTGGTATTCAGAGCACGCCCGAACGGGATAAAATTGAGCCTGTAGCGTTAAAGGCACCAGATACTGGAGAGGAAATTCCCGATGCGGGAAAGTTAGAAGAGCTTCCGGTCGAGCTTCCGGGACTAGGCTCAGTGACAAACAGGAAAGACACCGATCAAGTCATTAGTGACTTAATAAGTAAAGCATCGCTGTCGCCTGAGCAGAAAACAGAACTACACCAGCTCTTACAAGAGTTTCAAGGTCTGTTCTCTGAGAGGCCTGGTAGGACTTCTGTCCTTACTCATGACATAGAACTTACCTCCCCAGAGCCAGTACGATCCAAGGCGTACCGGGTGTCACCCCGCCAGAGCGATATTATGGAGGCTGAGGTAAAGAAAATGCTACAGCTCGGTGTTATTGAAGCGGGTGAGAGTGATTATACCTCCCCTTTGATTTTAGTTGAGGTACCGGGCAAGGAACCTCGTCCTTGCGTCGACTACCGCAGGCTTAATTCCATCACTAAGGATCAAATTTATCCGATCCCTAACATCGAGGAGCGCCTTGAGAGAGTGAGTAGCGCTCAGTTTATTTCCACCCTAGATCTTGTCAGGGGTTATTGGCAGGTTCCACTTACAGAAGAGGCTAGTAGGTATGCGGCGTTCATTTCACCAATGGGGACATTCCGTCCTAAAGTTTTGAGTTTTGGTTTGAAGAACGCGCCATACTGCTTTTCAAGCCTCATGGATAAAGTGTTGCGGGGACAGCAAGAATTCGCTTTACCGTATCTAGACGACGTAGCGATATTCTCCGCATCCTGGCCTGAGCATATGGCCCACTTGCGGGCAGTGCTAACCAGCCTGCGCGATGCGGGCTTGACAGTCAAAGCTCCCAAGTGCCAGTTAGCACAGGCCGAGGTTGTCTACCTCGGACACGTGATTGGTCGGGGTCGTCGCCGCCCCTCTGAAATAAAGGTGGCCGCTGTGCGAGACTTCCCGCAACCGCGCACGAAGACCGATATTCGGTCGTTCTTAGGTGTCGCCGGCTACTATCAGAGGTACATCCCCAGGTACTCTGATATCGCGGCTCCCTTGACGGATGCTCTAAAAAAGACAGAGCCGCAAACAGTCGTCTGGGATGAGACGAAGGAAAGAGCTTTTAGCGCCCTAAAGAGCGCCCTAACAAGCCAGCCTGTGCTACGATCGCCCGACTACACAAAAGGGTTCGTTGTTCAGTGTGATGCTAGTGAGCGAGGCATGGGCGTTGTACTGTGCCAACGGGAAAATGGAGAAGTAGAACACCCCGTCCTGTATGCTAGTCGTAAGCTGACCAGTCGTGAGCAGGCGTATGGCGCCACCGAGAAAGAGTGTGCGTGTATCGTGTGGGCCGTTCAGAAATTGTCATGTTACCTAGCCGGCTCGAGGTTTATCATTGAAACGGATCACTGCCCTCTCCAATGGCTGCAGACCATCTCTCCCAAAAATGGCCGCCTCCTGCGCTGGAGCCTCGCTTTGCAACAATATTCCTTTGAGGTGCGTTACAAAAAGGGGAGTCTCAACGGTAACGCCGATGGCTTAAGTCGAAGCCCCTAACGTGGGAATCAGCCTCAAAATTGCTTGTTACTGATGTTTTTCTTCCTGAGGCAGGATTTTTTTTAACCTATTGCTTTTGTGTAGTGTTTCAAAGTGATGATGTGCTTTTTAGTGCAATTTTTCCGATTTGTGGACGCGTTCTGAGTGCTGCTAAACTACTGTAAGGAACTGGGCAGCAGTAAAAAAAAGGGGAAAGAGCCTGGCAGGGCTTAGTGAGGGTTGTGCCGTGCTTGCTGACTGAGCGGTTGACTTTCAGGCGTGGTTCTAACGCTTGCCGGAAACGAGAACAAAAATGTCAACTCTCCCGAAGTCACTTTGCAGTGTCCTGTGTGCACCTGAACGTGAGAACGAGGCCTTCTCTGTGCGCTGCGCTCAAGAAACGCCAACGGACGCCCGACTTCGGTTATGAGCATCATCGAGCGACATCCCTCCGGACAGCGGATGCAGTCCCCTGACCATCGGGATCTCCTTCCCCCGGCGGGGCGGTCTGTTACGTTTCGCCTACAACGCGCGGTAATGCCGGCGCGGATGCGACGGACGCCGGGGCTTTGTTCAAAACGGCGGACATTTTGGCCTGTTCGACGCCGCCGCAACGCCTACCCGCCAAGCGTGTCCAGGCGTGTTTCAGTGCCACGTGTCTTCGTGTGTGCGTGTGTGTGTGTGTGCCCTCGCTTGTCAAAGCGCGGCAGCCGGGGAGCGGAGTTCCCCGAATGAGGAGCCTGGAGGTCTCTCGGCTCAACCGTTCGCGCCGTCGTGTGTGAGGGTTGGCGATGCGTCACTACACTCGGTTCAGCAGGTCTCTCGGCTCGGACGTGCGCGCCGTCGTGGGCTCATGCTCCGCCATCCCGTGACCTTCATCCCGTGACCTTCCCTTTTTGGACCGCGACGCCGGGAGTATAAGAGCAGCTGCCCCCGGACGCCAGGGGAGAGGCTCCGATTTCTTCTGTTGAGTTACGTGCTCTCCCGTCTCTCCACTTCGGTCGACCTGACCGGCCGCTCTTTTGCTATGTTAGAATAAACAAGTTGTTCTGTTACCAGTCTACTCATGCTTTGCCGGGACCTTCGGATGCTTCCAGTGCCCCAGGCCGCCAGGCCAACGCTACCCTTGGGGCTTGCGACCCATTCGCAATAACGGGCGCCAGCACCGAGTCCCTATCAACTCGTGCCAGCGGTGCGATTCCTACAAGCCATCCCAGTTCTCTTTCGCGTCATCCTGAAGACCAAAGAACAGCAGGTTTGACCGACGTTGCCTGTTCTCGGAGTCGTCACATTTCAATTTAACTTCAAGCTTTACAGTGATTTCACGTAGCGCAGGGTCAAGACCCCACTTATCGGTTTGGCCACGTGATTCTACCTTGGCCTCCAGCGTTGTACCTATGTTGAATAGCTGCTTAATTGTCATATCTGTCGCATCTTGTTTTTCCTTGAAGCCCTTCAGTTCATGCAGCACTGCTGCCTGGCCTGACTCAAGCCTACGCATGGTTTCCAACAAAGAAGAAAGCAACTGCTCTTCAGTTGTTTGCTCAGGGAAAGGACCAGGGTTTGACTCTATATCACCGGCAAGTAAGAGCAACAAAGACAGGGCAGAGGAACAACAACGCGACACTCGCAAAAGAAAGCTGTTCATCCTGGTGCGGAACTTAGTTGGGCACGACACCGCGGATAGACAGTAATCGTCAGCCTTAGGACAAGTAGCACCGTCGAGGTAACTAATCTGCACAACAGTTGATGTGGTTACATGAATAGGAAGTTCGCATAAACAGATTTACCCTTCAGGACCGAACGCAACATTGCTACCGGGAATTAAAAGAATCCCTACACGAACTGCGGAGAGAGTACACCGGCACTTTGCTTTTCTTTTTTCTTTTCTACCGTGCCAATTGCATGGTTGCTTTCGTGTGTCTGCAGAGTGCCCCGTGCCAACTTTTGTTTCCAGCCTTCTGTGTTGGCACTTGCCATCCAGTGCTACTGTAAAAAAGTGAGGTGTCACGACGTGCGCGCGTTCAACCTAGTAAAACCCGCCAGTAAAGCACTGAAAAAAAAAAAAGAAGCATGCGGACCTAATTCCTCGTCCACCGTTGCGCCGCTGTGCTCCTCTCCGCTTCCCCATTGTAGTTTTCAGTCTCACTCTAGCCAAATTTGCACGTGACGGTGCAGTGGGTAAATATTTTTGCCACGAACGCATTTTTAAAAGGTACACAGATAGAACGGCGGGTAGTGAACCACTGCATCACCCGGATAGCTGCCGCGCTCGCAGGGAGGAGAAAAAAAAACAATTATGAAGGTAAGCTGATTGGAAGGCGACGGAGAGTGATAGCCCGCGTACACAATTGCGAGTGCTATCTTTACATTTCGCGCATATTAGGAGACGTCGAAATTGAAGCAGCGCAACCAGCATCAGTCACTTTTCGTCAAAAGCGCTCTGCCTGTTACACGTGTAAGAACAGTTTATGATGCGAAGTTATATCAGTGCTAAGGTAGGGTGCATTTACAGCTCCGACTTGAGGAGGTCGCGTGACCATTTGCGACGGGCGACCGAAAAGCAACTGAAGGCGACCGAAGCTCACACAGGCAAGTGCGACCGGCCAGGCGTCATCTGCTCACAATTACGTCGCCACGTAAATTAAGTATGAGCACATGCAGACGTCCTGTTCCTGCGCACCTGATTGATTCATCAGTTTTGCGACTGCGGTCGTGCGACTGAAAAATAGAGCAGCTAGCGACTGGCTCAAAATGGCAGCTTTTCTCGAAAGGCGACCACTTGCGACTGGTTGCTTTGTGACCAACTTGGTGTCGTGCGACCGCTGCCAGTCGTCGCTGTGTATGAGCCTTAAGGCCCTGTCGTCAAACAATATACAGTACCGAGGTAGAAAGTAAACTTTGGCACGACATGCACCAATGGCTTGCACTAGACGACGCGTCGGCGTAGATGCATACACGCATTAAAAGCAGTAATTGAACGGACTCTGCCGAACACAGAACCAAAAATTGGCGGGAAGAACCGTAGATTGCCTTCAGTACACCACGGAGTCATCAAAAAGAGACTGATAGAAACAGAGACTGCAAACTGGATGCAAAGGATGGAAACAAAAAACGACCATGGACATCTACCAATAAATCAAGAAAGAAATCAGGAGGAAAATTCTGTGCGATAACACAAAGGACAGTGCCTTGCTATTTGAGGCCCTAACTAGTTGCCTGAGGACAAAAAAGAAAAAAAAACCATACCGGGGCATATATTCGCATGAATCATCCGAAAACGACTCAGCACGTCGCTATGGAATGCCAAGATACTCACCCAGCAAGACCCGTAGGGAACGTCCACCTTCTAGAAGCGTTGGGATTCGAAGCGGATGAAAGCGTTAATTAGGTGCCATTCCAGATAAGCAAGATGGTGGAAACGTTTTCGGGGTCACTTCAGGTTCACCTTTTAATGCGAAAGCATTATATGGCCCATTAAGCGAAAACCTGTCGTAGTCGGCGTGACCGAAAGATGACACCAAAAATGGCCGACGGCGCAAAGAGTAAAAACACGTAAAAAATGCTCCGATCGACGTGAGATTTCTCCGGAAGCTTCCTCTAAACAAAGTAAAGTAATGGCTTTGAAAAGAAAACTTGCTCAACTTCGGTCCGTGTGGGAATCTAACCCGGGTACTCGGGGTGCGAGACGAGCACGCTTCCCCGACACCACGGCGGCTCCACGGTTCTGGCTGACCAAAGGTGTGACCTAGGGCGCGAGTCGTTGGGCCCGTGACGACGCAGCCAATGGGGAGGAGGTAGCGCCACGTCATGAGTCTGTAAAATGAGCGCGTTCGTGGCGTTCCGAGCTCTACAAACGGTATAATGCTTTCGCATTCACACACGTAGGCAGTCTTAGATGCCCCTGCTGAACTTTTTTTTTTTCTGTTCGGTTCAGGTTGAACTCTGGAGAAAGATTATAATGGTTAGAAAACTGGTCCGGAGCTTTGTGAACCGATTTAGTCGTGTTCAAAGGGTTCGAATGAACGGTACATTTGCGTGCCTCCGGTTTAAGGAAAAGCGCGGGGTACATTTAGAGAGACAAGGTCGTTTGGGTTAGAGCTACTGAGAACCGCTTTCTTTTGCACGGGCATTGATTACAAAAAAAGCGCACCCACACACACACACCAAAGATGCACAAGCACACGCACACGCACACGCACACACACACACACACACACACACACACACACACACACACACACACACACACACGCACACACACGCGCACACACACACACACACACACACACACACACACACACATACACACACACACACACACGCACACACACGCACACACACACACGCACGCACACACACACACACACACACACACACACACACACACACACACACACACACACACACACACACACACACACATGCACGCACGCACGCAGGCAAAAAAAGCGCCATGTACTGTTGTATATGGCGCTACTGTGACAGGAGATGCGGGTGCACGCGAGTATAATTAAGGAATCCATACTGCGTCCCGTGACGATTGCCCCTTCCCCGGCTTAATATGCTTCCCCGCAATACGTTTGCGTATGCTTCACCACGTAACATTTCTGTTCTAAGGCGAAGATAACTTCGGGAACCGGCATTATGCAACGCGTCGTGCTTCCCGAGCTTCGAAGCTAACAGCGAGGACAACAAAGGCGGAGTCGCATTGCTGACAGTGGCGAATTATTTCAATGAAAAAAAAAAAAAAAACACGGCACAGAACGGCAAGAAGCTTAATAGCGAAAGTCGAAGCAGCTAGGCCTAGCGCTACCGCGGTGGTGGCTGCGGCTGCAAGCGGATCTGCGTGCGAGGGCGCCGGTTCGAGGCGGCGAGGTAATCAAAATGGCAGCGGCGGCTTTGTTTGATTAATGCGATTTCGGACCTCCGGTCACGGCAAAATGTCCGGAAAATTGGACGGCGAAGATTTCTTGCGTCCGAAATTTCAGACGTTCTTATACATTGACTCTATGGGGTACATGGTGGTGCCGCGAAGCTGTCCGAATTATCGGGCGTCCGGAAAGTCGGTCGTTGACTGTACACTGGCAACTCCTCCAGCCGAAGACACGGCGTCAGAATAGATTCGTTACGATTCCTCTCTGTTACTCGAGCCAGCATTACCGCGACTTTCGTTACCTTTCCATAAAGTTATAACTAATTTTCCCTGATAGAAGCACCAATTCCCCGAGTTTTTCCCTGAGTATTTTCAGACTGTTCAAAATCACTGAGAATTCCCGGTTTTCCCGGTTGGTAGACACCATGGCCCCCATTTTCAACAAATTATAAATTTAGTTCTCCCGGTACACTGCGAAACATAGAGTTTAATAATAATAATAATAATAATAATAATAATAATAATAATAATAATAATAATAATAATAATAATAATAATAATAATAATAATAATAATAATAATAATAAATGCTTTATTTGTCGTAAGAGCACCAGATGCAAAACGGATCAGTCCAAGCTAATGAGGCTTGTCGGGCTGTACCCAGCAATGAGTTTCAGGGACGCAAAAAACTACAGGAGTGAGAAAAAAAAAAGAGAACAAGAGCAAAGGAAAAGAAAGGGCAGTAAATTTGGGTACAATGCTATATAAAGAAATACTGAAAAGAAACAGACATCAAACAGTGTCAGATGAGTTTTCCCTTAAATACAATTTCAGAGCACGTTTCGATGCAATGGAAAAAAATTTCCGTGGGCACGGAATCAAATGCATCGGGAACATAATAATTTCACACAAAACGTCCAAATAGCGTATAACAACGGGGTGTACAAAACATGGGATGACGCGTAAGTGGTATTGTGGGCACAAAAGGAAACAGGAAATCACTATTCCAGAGATGACAGCAAATAGCAGTCTAAAAAATTAATGCATCAAAGGAAGGCAACTGTAAAGCAGAAAACAAGCTAGTACCACCGGGAATGTAAATATTATAGGCCACATTTCGTAGCAGTGATTTTAATATACAGTTTATTTTTGAACACGATGTGAAATAACAATGATAAAATACTGTTATACCGTATTTCAGGATACTGTAATCAACTGCATGAATGATTATCTTGCGCAGAGAACAGGGGAGAATGAAGCGGCTATTGTATGTAGTACATGATAACGCCGGGAGTTTATTACGGAGAAGAGATAGGTGACTAATTCCATGTTATATCGGAGTCGAAGATAATTACCATGTACTTTACATTGGGCGATGGTAGGAGAGCATTGACAATTGTTACATCGTGAACCATGAAGGAAGATTGGGAGAGTGGGATCAATTCGTCTATATGGATTGTGGAAACAAACCAGATTTGTTTTTTGTTTGTTAATAGTGATAGAGTTTCTGAAAAACCAGTCCATGACAGACACAATGTCCCTTCGTAGCATTGGAACTGATGAAATGAAAACAGTGTGTGTGGCAAGAAGAACAGTGTCATCGGCGTATTGAAACATTTGACATTCGGATGTAGCTTTAGACAGTTCATTTACAGAAACGTTAAATAGTAGTGGAGATAACACTGATCCCTGCGGGACACCAGAATTTAAAAAAACCTTCGAACTAACGTGATCCCCCATCTTGACTACCTGTGAACGATTAAAAAAATAGTTAATAATTTGTTCAAAGGCCCCCGAAATCCCAAGAGATGTAGTTTGCGCAAAAGTAATGTGTGCACTACGGAGTCAAAAGCTTTGCTTGCATCCAGGAAAAGAGCCGTTACTGCCTTGTTGTTATCGAAAGCATAGAAGATTAAATCAGCTGATTGTTCCAAGAGCACCACAGTCCCCTTCCCAGGAACGAAGCCAAATTGAGTAGTTGACAATAAATAGTTTTTTGCAGAAAGCCAGTCATCACTCTGGATAAGCGTTCTTCCAGAATCTGCCTAATTCGGGTAAAATTGAAATCGGCCTGTAGTTCTCAGCCTGTTTAAAAGAGCCGTTTTTGTGTAATGGTTTAACAACTGCAGATTTTAGCTCATCTGGAAGAAAACCGAGTTCAACATAACCGTTCAGCATACATGAAAGTACATTTTCTAGACCGGAAAATTACGTTGCAGCTCGTACATAGATATGCCATCTAAACCAGGTGCCTTCTATTGTTTAAAACTGAATAATATGCTGCGCAGATCGCAAGCAGTGATGAAGGGAAGGAATGCAGAGGACTCTGAACTGATAATATTATCGTAACCATGAGTGCGAGCTGGCTGAGTAATCGACGGTGCTTTCGCGAAGTGAGCATTGAAATCAGTAACGGCAGATTCCAAATCATCAAAATGTTTGTGAAAAACGTCGACTGGTTGTCCTGGATGGCAACCGAATATTTGATTAATCGTCGACCACATTTTTCTAGGGTTCTGCCTATTTTCGTGAAATGATTTACTGTAATAAGAGCGCTTCTCAGACCGAAGTAACGCAGTTACCCCATTTCTATGAACTTTGTATAAATTCCTCAGAGTGTTGCCGTTAGGCGAGTTGTTACATTTTCCCCAAAGTTTATCTTTCTCTTTTATCGCCTTAAGAATCCCCGTTGTAAGCCAAGACTAGTTAGTATTATACCCGCCGTGGTTGCTCAGTGGCTATGGTGTTGGGCTGCTGAGCACGAGGTCGCGGGATCGAATCCTGGCCACGGCGGCCGTGTTTCGATGGGGGCGAAATGCGAAAACACCCGTGTACTTAGATTTAGGCGCACGTTAAAAAACCCCAGGTGGTCGAAATTTCCGGAGTCCTCCACTACGGCGTGCCTCATAATCAGAAAGTGGTTTTGGCACGTAAAATCCCATAATTTATTTATTTACTAGTTGGCATTACGTTTTTTAATTTTTATGGTTTTCCGTGCCCTGTATTTAAGTGCGTCAAGAACATTAACAAATTTAGTGTAAGCATTACGTACGGTTGCCCCTTCCATAAGTGTATTCCAGTGAAAGGCATTAACCAAACTATCGAATTTGGCTATGTCAAGGATTGATACCTGGAAGTGTTCGGATTATACCTTCATAAACATGGGAAAATAAATATGGCAGCCCACAAAATAGTGATCACCCAGTTTGTGCTTGATTACAGCCGAATGAACATGATAAAACGGAGCTCTAACGTCGATGTGATCGATGCATGACGCCCACATGCTTGGTTCCAAGGTATTCTTCTTTTGTACAAGAACAGATAGTCGGAAGAATCCCCTATTTAACTAATAAATTTAAGTAATCGCAAACAATCCGGCGCGACAGAGAAAGTGTTTATGTTAACCTCGCCTGCCAGACAATAGAGTGAGGTTGAAGGCAAGACAGTAAAAGCGCATCCAGTTCATTTACAAAAACGTTTGCATTTTCGGAGGGCGGTCTATATATTCCAAATAGGCTTATATTTGTATCTCACAAGGAAATATGCAATGCCAGGCATTCAGCTGAGGTGAACCCTGATAGCACAGATGACGTCGCATATCGTTGATGTACAAAAGCCATGACACCACCACCCCTACTGACGCGACGCGTTAGCGCGAAACTAGAATAATTGGGTAGTTTTAAAGAAGAAATTAGCTATTCACGAATGTGAATTTCGGTTAGTACAAACGCATCAACGATAGCATCGGTATTTTGTGTGATGCCGAGGGATTCGTTCCAGTGCCTACGGATACTGCGGATGTTAATGTGTAAAACCGTGAAGGACCGTCTCCCTTGACTTGATAAACTGATGAAGTCGTTCAAGCTCTCACTATTATAAAATGCATTGTTTATTTTGTGGAATTAGTCAAGGTCAATAGATTTGTTCATTTTCAATGAAGCTTATCAAGGTCAGAATGCTCTAATATGCGGACCTCAGATTTCTCAGATCCCTCAGATTTCTTGGCGAAAATTTTGCCGTGCTTAGCCCAGACGAACTTGTACAGTTTTTCTTTTCCTTTTTGACGAGCTGCCCAGAACAGTTCTCTGTTATGTGCGGTCAAGTTGCCTGCAAAATAAAGTTGAGGGATCACGTCCTGTTCGGCAAGCGCCTTTAAATTGCCTCTACAGCTCCACCACGTTTCTTTCAGCGCAACAGAAGTGAATCTAACGAGCAGAACTGGTAGGCGATCTAGGTTGGCCGGAAGGCGATGAATAGCGTCGATGTCAGATTCCGTGTATTTTACCTTCAACTTTTGTGCCAAATCAGAGATGATAGGCACAAGCTTTTCACCTTTCTTTTGAGGCAGAGCATGAATTTTTAAGTTCGGCTTTCTGCTATATTGTTCGACGTCATTTATTTTTTAGCGATGGCTCGCCAGTTCTTCTCATTGATATGATGCAATGGATTTTAAGGCATTAACTTCCTTTTGCAATTGTTCCACTGTGGTTTGTCACGCAGCAGCAGCAGCGATGACCCCGTCATACTTTTTTTGAAAGAAAGTTATTTGATTCCTGAACGTAATCAACCGATTGTTGAAGAACTACTACAGTCGATTTGAGTTGCAAAAGCTCATCAAATTTGAGAACAAGGGAGCAGATAGCGTCCTTTAATGGCAGAAGAATTTCCATTATAGCGCCTAGCTCTGAGAGCGAATGGCAGCTTTGCGCCGCATCACCCTCGGCTGGCGTGCGATTTTGGGAGCAACAGTCCCGGCAAAGCCATGTTTCACGCTTGACAGCTCCCTTGCCTGACATGCTATTTTCAGCTACACCAGCCCAGTTTTTGCCAAAATGAAATCCAACATCACATTCTGTGCAGATCAAAAGCTTCCCTTCAGCAGGCAACACATTCATACATTTCCCACAATTGGACTCAGATGTCATGATTCACGCACAGGACATGCGCAATGTAGCAAAAGTGCAGTCGGTGGCAAGAAAAAAAAAAAAAACAATGGTTGACAATGAAAAGTGCGATTTGGCGCCTCACCTGCAGCAATGCTGACGGTCAAATCGTGCCTAATGCCCGCCACCGACTGCGAAGAGGCGTCGATTCCTTGGTGGTTATGTAGCCTGGCCGCCCAGGGTGCGGCCGATGCAGCGCCTCCTGGATGCTGAAGGGCTCACGTGATGGAGCCCCGTCCTGCGCAGCCGCTGAAGCGCCAGGAACTTGAGGCAATGATGAGGTTGTGGCAGGCAGCCGCTGCTTTGGGCGGTGATGCTACGTGCTGACGCACAAGAGTACACTTCCACTGAAGAAGGGTTCCTGCAGCAAAAGTGACGGTTAAATCGGCCTTAGTGAGATTAGAAGAACTGGTGAGGCTTGTACATTGTTCAATAACGGCCATGTCCTCTACTATAGAGGTCTCCCTGATAAGAAGCAATACGGGGTAGGATTCCTAATCCATAAGGACATAGCGGGCAACATTGATGAATTCTACAGCATTAATGAGAGGGTAGCAGTAGTCGTAATCAAACTTATTAATAGGTATAGATTAAAGGTAGTACAAGCCTACGCTCCAACATCCAGTCACGACGATGAGGAAGTAGATCAGTTTTATGAAGATGTTGAATTGCAATTGCAAAGTGCAAACTCGGTATACAGTAGTAATGGGTGACTTCAATGCAAACGTGGGGAAAAAGCAGGTGGGTGAACAGGCAATTGGCAACTACGGCGTCGATTCTAGAAACGCTAGAGGAGAGATGCTGGTAGAATTCGCAGAAAAGAATAAGTTGAGAATAACGAACCCCCTTTTCAGGAAACGTAGCAACAAGAAGTGGATCTGCAAAAGCCCTAATGGTGAAACAAGGAATGAAATTAAATTTCATACTTTCTGCCGATCCCAGCATAGTGCAGGATGTAGAAGTGATAGGTAGGGTAAAGTGCAGTGATCATAGGTTAGTGAAGGCTAGGATTCACCTCAATTTGAACAGAGAAAGAGTAAAATTGGTCAAGAAAAAACAGCTTAAAATAGAGGCAGTAAGGGTAAAAGCATACCAATTCAAGCTGGTAATTGCAATCAGATATGCAACCTTAGAACAAAGAGATAAAGATGACATAGAGGTAATGAATTAAAATGTAATTGGGCTGGCTTCAAAAGCAGCAATCGAAGTGGGAGCTAAAGCACCAAGGCAACCAATGGGTAAGATCTCTCAAGGAACGAAGGACCTAAAAAAGAAATTACAAAAAATGAAAATGTTCCACTCAAGAGATCAGATAGAATTCGACGGAACTGTAGAAACTAATCATCAAGGAGAAAATAAGGGACATTCAAAATTATATCGTGAGAAAGAGTGAGGAAGCAGTAAAAAATGGACACAGCCTGAAATTAGTGAAAAGAAAACTTGGCATGGGACAAACCAAGCTGTATGCACTGAAAGATAAGCAGGGTAATATCATCAGCAATCTCGAAGCTATAATAAAAGCAGCGGAAGCATTCTATACTGACCTGTACAGTACCCAGAGGACTCAGGAGTACTCCATTCGAAACAATAATGAACAGGATACAGAAACTCCTCTTATAACTAAAGATGAAGTCGGAAGGACCTTGCAAGACATGAAACGGGGAAAGCAGCAGGAGAAGATGGAATAACAGTCGATTTAAAGAAAGATGGAGGAGACATAATGCTAGGAAAACTGGCGGCTCTCTATACGAAGTGTCTATCGACTACAAGGGTTCAAGAAAAGTGGAAGAATGCAAACATTATACTAATCCACAAAAAGGGAGACGTTAAAGAACTGAAAAATTCTAGGCCCATTAGCTTACTCCCAGTATTATATAAAATATTTACCAAAATAATCTCCAATAGAATAATGGCAACATTGGACTTGAGTCAACCAATGGAAACAGGCTGGCTTCAGAGAATGAGAAAAGGATGCATAGAAAGGCAATAGAAAGGCATAGAAAGGGAGGTTAACCAGAGGCAGTTCCGGTTGGCTACCCTGCACGGGGGAAAGGGCGAAGGGGGATAAAAAGAGAAAGAGAGCGGAAGGGGGAGATAGAGAGAAATAGAGACGAGCACGAACAAACCGCCTACACTACAGAGCGGTAGGCGGCGGCAGGAAGGGATACTGTACAATGAATCAGATCCATGTCATTGATCAGGTTATCGAGAAATCCGCAGAGTACAATAAGCCTCTCATGGCTTTCATAGATTACGAAAAAGCATTTGATTCAGTAGAGATACCAGCAGTCATAGAGGCATTACATAATCAAGGAGTACAGACCGCTTACGTAAATACCCTGGAAAATATCTAGAGAGATTCCACAGCCACCTTAATTCTACACAAGAAAAGTAGGAAGATACCTATAAAGAAAGGTCAGACAAGGAGACACAATCTCTCCAATGCTATTCACTGCGTGCTTAGAAGAAGTATTTAAGCTTCAAACAGGGAAGGTTTAGGAGTAAGCGTCGACGGCGAATACCTCAGCAACCTTCGGTTTGCCGATGACATTGTTCTATTTAGCAACACTGCAGACGAGTTACAACAAATGATTGAAGACCTTAACAGGGAGAGTGTAAGAGTGGGGTTGAAGATTAATATCCAGAAGACAAAGATAATGATGAATATCCGGGCAAGGGAACAAGAGTTCAGGATCGTAAGTCAACCTCTAGAGCCTGTGAAGGAGTAGGTTTACCTAGGTCAACTAATCACAGGGAACCCTGACCATGATAAGGAAATTCACAGAAGGATAAAACTGGGTTGGATCGCATACGGCAGACATCGTGAGGTCCTGAGTGGAAGCTTACCGTTATCATTGAAAAGGAAGGTATACAATCGGCGCATTCTACCGGTGCTGACATATGGGCCAGAGATTTGAAGACTCACAAAGCAGCTTGAGAACAAGTTAAGGACCTCGCAAAGAGATATGGAACGAAGAATGCTAGGCATAACTTTAAGAGACAGAAAGAGGGCGGTTTGGATCAGAGAACAAACGGGTATAGACGATATTCTAATTGACATAAAGAGAAATAAATGGCGCTGAGCAGGTCATGTAATGCGCAGGTTAGATAACCGTTGGACCATTAGGGTGACACAATGGGTACCAAGAGAAGGGAAGCGCAGTAGAGGACGGCAGAAGACTAGATGGTGCGACGAAATTAGGAAATTGCGGGTGCTAGTTGGAATCGGTTGGCGCAGGACAGGGGTAATTGGAGATCAGAGGCCTTTGTCCTGCAGTGGTCATAAAATATGATGATGACGATGATGATGATGATGATGATGATGATGATGATGATGATGATGATGATGATGATGATGAAATCGTGCCAAATTCCCGCCACTGACTGCGCGACTGTTCAACTACCGTATAATGCTTTCGAGCATCTACTCAAGGATCTTTTACAAGATCCGTAATAAATAAATAAATAAATAAATAAATAAATAAATAAATAAATAAATGTTGTAGCATACTTTCAAGGCTCGAGGGCATTACAGGAAGGAGCGGTAAATGACAATTGTTTGCACAGTAAAAGGAAAAGAAAACAATTATTGCAAGTAAAGAAAACATGTTAAAAAACGGCTTTATGAATGGATATTTTGAAGCTGTCGGTGTCGGTGATGGCGGCGATGGAAGCGGGAAGATTGTTCCATTCTTTGCTTGTCTCGGAAGGAAAAATTCGCTGTAGGTATTATTCCGTTAAGATGGCCCACCAACGTTGTAGTTATGATCTGAACCCCTATGACACATAGACGGGAGCGGAAAAAAGAACGTCTTTTAGATTCGGGTTATAATGATAGATTTTTAGGAATAAAGAAAGGTGAAAGCATTTACGGCGCAATGATAGTTCAGGTAAGGCAAGTGTTGCTTTCATTGATGATACGGTGGCATGCCGAGAGTAATTTGATCAATAAAATGAGCTGCGCGATTGTGGACGGATTCAATCATTGCTGAAAGTGTACTGTTTTTGGTGTCCCAGATAGCGCATGCGTAATCTAATTTAGGGCTAACAAGCGTTTTGTAGTGATGTAGTTTTAATGACGAAGGTTACTGGGGAAAATTACGTTGTAAGTAACCAAGTGTACGGTTTGCGTTGTTAGTAATATAGTCAACATGTTTGCGCCAAGAAAGATCCCAACTGATGTGGATGCCGAGGTACTTGTAAGAGGTCACCGGATGTGGTAGAATACCGTCAAGAAAAAAAAAAAAAAAAAACTCGCTACTAATAGTACGAGCCTGCCGAGAGATTCGCATGCTTCTACACTTCTTGATGTTTAGCCACATCATCTATTTATTGCACCGTAAGGACAGATGGTTAAGATCTTCTTGAAGTTTCTGCTAATCAGAGGGCTGTGCTAGATTTTCTATAGAGGACGCAATCGTCGACAAAGAGATTTATTGATGAAAACGTGATACACCCAGCGAGGTCGTTAACGTAAATGAGAAAGAGCGAGTGTGCCAACAGACATCCTTATGGGACACCGGATGAGACAGGATTAAACGAACAGTTGTGAGCAGTCACATACTGGGTGCGGTCAGAAAGAAAATATTTAATCCAGTGGAATACCTTGGTGCCTACGTTGAGTCCGCTTAATTTAGGAAGTAAGTCATGCGCCTTTCATATTTACCTTCGCATGCTCATAGGCCATAATGTTCCCCGCATTCTTTTTTTAACAAGATTTGATCTCAGTGAGTGTCATAGTTTTCACGGAGCTATGGGCTAAATTCTGTACCGCTCGTAAAGGACAACCAGAATTCTCCGGAGTACTTCCGTACTCAGTGTACTGAAATGGCCGTAATTAAGCCACACAATATGAGCTTCGCATGCACATCACTCATACCATGCCCCTTATTTCCACCAAATATAATATAATATTTATATGAATATAAAGGTAGCTTGTTTAGTAGACAGAGGACACCCGGTAAGCTTTCTATTAACCTCGTACGACGCTCTAAAATAGGAAACGATGCTTCAGTAATTATTTACAGAGCTCGTTATCAAGCTATAAACGTTACACTTTTCCCACAGCTGCCGCCAATATCGCCCCTACTTTTACTGAATATGAGCTTGATGTCACATACGGTTCTCTCTGGATAATGGGAAACATAACGTTTAACAGCTGTATAACGCTTTCGTGCATTTTCGTTTAGTAATATTTTCGAAAACGCGTTCTTGTGCGGACTAGGCGTTGTCTATGGAACATTTAAAAACACGTTCTTAAATTCGTTATTATTTTCGTTATTAAATGTTCGTGAAAGCCGCCCCTGACCAGCTCAAGCAGGATAGTTAACTATTTGACTGTGACTATTTGACTAGTGACTATTGAAGATGACAATAAAAAATCATCGTCATCATCACTAAAGACCGGATTTTAGGCAAATGTATATTTTGTTCTTTGCATCACTACCAACCCTTTTCAATATATGAGCATTAATAGAGTGTCAAGAAAACGTTTAGTACTGTTTTTTTTTTCATACCTTTATATGCTTAATTATGGCGTTAGGGCCTCAGAATGAATATTTTTAACATTGGCGCCTCTATAAACAATATTTAGCATTCAGTTTCGCTTTCGACTGCAGTTTCAAGTTCCTATTGATGTTACCTAACAATATTCACAGTTCTGAACGTAGTCGGGTTGAAGTTAAAGCACGACGCTGCTCTGGACTTCTGAGCCATGCGGAAAAGAAAGACACCTAAGGGTGTGTTGATTTGGCAGTGGACACTAAACTTCCCGTGCTACACTGCAGATGGAGAAACCGTGTTCTGCCAAAAGTGCGGTAAAAAGGCGAGCCGACGTTCGCCACATGGCGTGCGCGTTTCATTACTGTCATCCGAAACACTGCGCTACGTTGTCTGGCGGCGCGGTCGGAATGGAATGTCATGGAATTCGCTGCTGTTGCTTTTCGTTCACATTGTTCCATGCGGTAAGAAACGCAAGGATGCAGCTGCGTTGCTTCGAAAAGTTCACACAACGCTCTTGGAATTCCTGTTCTTGCTATAAGGCTGCTCATTTTATATGCTGGCTTTGTATAAAGTTCTCAACTTCCAACTTTCGGAATTTGGAATGAGTATGTTAGAAACCTTGCAGTAGCGAATCACAGTTCTATGTTTCGTCTCTGGTGCAGCGCAAAGTGAAAATCGAGTCATTCGTTGAGCGAATACACAACTGGTCGATTGATACTGTTACGTCTCAACACGGCCAAGGGCATTACTTAGACGTTTGCCACGAGGCAGCCCCACCCATCCATCAGCGCCTATCCTGAAGTCATTGACGCCGACTGGTGACGGGTCCACAAAAGGCCCCTCTACCCTATCTGAGAAGCTGAACTAATGGATGAAAGGGGCCCAGGTCGACGGCTACCGAAGTACGGCGCCGACCTTGGATTCCCAGATTGCTGCACGCATCGGAGGTGGAGTGCGGAGGGGGAGTGCTATCAGAGGCAGAGTGCCATCGGAGGTGGACTGTCATCGGAAGTGGAGTGCTGCGGAACAATGCGATTGTGATTGGCCGGGACAGAGCCATCAGATCCCCTAGCCTAGGCGCCTAGGGAAAGCGGCGGTACTTAAAGCGGAGACCTTCTGTGCAGAAAGAGGCTGACGTGTCCTGATGTGAACTCAGACGTTCAATATGCTCCTGCATGGAGTGGGCTTCCGTATCTGGAGCCAATGTAAATAATGTAAAATAAACGCTTTTTCCTTCATTTCTACTACCGGACGGACTCGTCGATGACCTTGGTGGATTCCTGGTCCAAACGCCACTTCAAGCCGCAGTAATGATGAAAGATAAAAAAGAAATGATAGCGCTGATGCACGGAACATGTCTAGTTTGTGTACTAAACATTAGTTAAAACAACGCTCGCCTTGTAGCTTCATGGTTAAATACATGGCGATACTAGCAAGAATGACCGCCATTCCAAGCTCCTTGATTCTGCTACCAGATGCCAAGTTACTTTTATTCTTGCCATCGTGGAATTACCCGCATTGACATCGCACGCAGTGCGGGTGCAGCGTCGACTGAATATTACGTCCGTGAACGGTGACCTGCTCCTTCCGCTTGCAGCATCTTCCGCTTGCAACACGCGTGGAAGCCCTGTGCTCAAGTGCCATCAAATTGTAGGCGGAAGGGAGATTCAAGCACTTATCCGTGGGTGTTATGATACACTTTAGCATGCTTGTTGGTATCATAGTGAATATATCGGCTTCGTATTTAAGAAATATTAACGCATTTGCGCAGATTCGTTTCGAGAAGAAGCATCTGATACAGCTTGAGAAGACGGAAGGTCACGTGGCAAATGTTCTCAACAAGACAGCACGACAACACGCGACAAGTCCTCAACATTCAAAAAGTCGTTTTTGACAACAGCCTTCTAGGGGGATAGAAGGAACAATGTCCACCCCGACTTATTCTGCCATGAAACAATCCCTACAGAAATATTGCAACCACAGCGTGACGTCTGAGTCTACATTGCGGAAAAACTACCTCCAGCATACGTGTGGCGAAACATTAGGGAGAATCTGGAAACACTCGGGGGCTCCTGCTTTTGAGTTTCCGTAGACTAGACAGTGAACATGACGGGGGCATTGTCGCTCACTTTATAGCTGGGAAGCTTGGGAGAGAGAGAGGTAGCAAAGAGAGGAAATGCAGGGAGGTCAACCAGACGAGCATCTGGTTTGCTACCCTACACCGGGGAAAGGGAAAAGGGGAACAGAAAGAGGAAAGCGGGATAGAGGGGACACTGTCTGTGCACGCAGCAAAGTGCTTGGAAATCAGTCAAGTCAAAGCAAGTGCTCCGTCGATACGTTAGGCTGCCGTCAATCTTGGTGGTTCATAGCTGGTGATGCACATTGAAGTTACCAGTGAAGACCAAGGATCCGGTGGGCATCAGCAGTACGTTGCTTGAAAACTCCAAACAAACACATATCCTCACTTGAGTCTCTACCACGCCATACACCCTGCGCTGTATTCCTATAAATCAATGCGCAACGCTTTTCCACATGGTATGGGCTTGCGCAAGCGCACCACAGCTCACACCCATAACACACCTCACCTCAGGGCAATGGGAGGCAGCGCTGTCCAGCTCAGACTTGACGGACCAGCTCAACCTGGCCAACCGAGCGAGAAGGGCAGCCAAGGCCGCTGAACTCCTGGACTGAGGGGACCACACTTGATGAAAAAAAGAGAGCGCTACGAAGACGAGGACGAAAGAACAACAAGTACGACAGACTCGTCCTCGTCTTCGCAGCGCCCTCTTTTTTTCATCAAGTATGCTCAACCAACTCACCCACATCAAGCTTCTGCTGCTGAGGGGACCACCCACTGCAGAGCGGAAGAACCTACGCTCGTGTTCTCCCTTTTATAAAGTTTACTCTCTCTCTCTCTCGCAGAAGACAAGAAGACAAGGTCTTTTCTAGTAGGAACAAATGACATACTTTGTATCGTCAAAGTTCTGTACCCTACCGGAGTCGAAGACGCTAAGGTTCTGTTAATCTGCACAGACGCCGCAGCCTGCATACATAAGGCTGCTCATCACGCTCAAGACCTTATACCCTCAGATGGTGCATGCGCTTCACCGCATTTGTGAAGAATTGAGGAAGCACTTTAGGACGTTAACGAGCTTATTGATTCATGCAAAGCCGTCTTCCTGAAGGCGCCCTCTGGCGTTCGCTCGTTCAAGGAGGAGGCACCGTCGAACGTACCCCATCCGCCACATCCTATCGTCACACGTAGGAGAACGCAGCTAGAAGCTCTTGAATATTACTACTGGTACTTTACTCACATGAAGGCAATGATCAACGGCTTTTCAGGCGACGAGGGTGCTTCAGTCAAAAAGGCTCAAGCCGCCCTCTCTGAGGATATCCTCAAAGGAGGCCTGGTATACTGCTGCGCCAACTTCACGTTCCTCGCAAACAATACGAAGAAACTTGAAACTTCGGGTGAAACTCTAACGAGGAACATAGCGCGAATTCTGGAAGCACAACAACAAATAGGCGCGGTTTCTTAAAGACAAGTAGCCAAAAAGGTACGTGCGAAGTGACAATCGGTTTTCGAGAAGAGCGAGGAATTTTCTGCCATCAAAGACACATCTGGAGTTCTTGCCGCGGTGTGCCCTCCAGGATATCGGGGTCTGTTAAGCCATCGAAGTTTTTGAAGCACAACTACGCTTTAATAACATTTGTCGACGTCGAGCGTTCCTCCTCGGCGCACAAGCTTGTTCTCACCGACAAGAGGCACAACGTTGTATCCGAAAATCTCGAGATGGTGCGGGTCTTCTATTGTTTCCGCAATCTTCATCGTGAACTTTAGGCTATGTATCGCGTGCTTTCCGTGCAGATTTCTGCAAATATGTTCAGTCGCATCCTCATTTCTAGAAGAATACTCAAATCCAAGTCTATTTTTAACGGTACATTTGAACATCCGATATGTTTCTGTTAGGCATCGCCCGAGTGTTGAAGACCTAAGTGCGAAACATCATTGTCCACCTCCATTTCCATACGCCTGAAAATGCACACGAACGATGTGCCCTAAACTATGCTTCTTATTCAAAATCTCATCACCAACAAAACACCGTTTCAAAAATCATTTTCAAATGTGTGAGAGTATATTCGGCAGCGTTGGAACGTGTAAGCTGCACAGTTCGAATTATTCATTGTTTTTTTTTTATGCGAGAAAATTGTCACAGTTGCACCTCATAATCCTTGTGCCAGAATATTTTAATTTCCTAATAGACAGTCGTCTCTCGGGCGCTTATTGTTTGTGTATGCTTTGGCTGTGTTGACTGTGCCCAACGTGCCATAAAAGCACTTTTGAACTTTTTAAGTGAGACTGGTTTAGACGATTGCCTCTAGAAGCTGTGAGACGTGTAGTCAGTGCGAAATGTGTTTGCGCAAAAACTTTTTGTGGCAAGATTACTTTTTGTATGGACAAGATTACTCTTAGTGTATTGCGTCTCCAGTGCGCATCCGCTTATTGGACAACGTGTATATAGTATCTCATTGTACCATATCATAATCATCCGCCACCTACCTTTCCCTGTATTTCCCACTTCCCCATTCCCTAGTGAGGAGTAGCAGGCTAGAGACACGCTCTCCAGGCCGACCTCTCCTCCTTTCTCTCCATTAAAATCTACTCCTCCTCCTCCTTGGCTGTGTCGCAATTTGTTTGCACTAGCTAGACATAAAATAGCGTTTCTTTCAAGCAATGTTTCTAAACAGTTGAAGCATTATTATTCATGTCTGTTTCACTAATGCTACGTTTCGAGCAAGCGACAGTGGCCATTGAACATGAATGTGAACAGTGCGCTGGTTGAACGCTCTTCACCGTCTCTATAGTCAAGCAGTACTGTGGGACAATTAAGTGGCTATGTTTTGTAGCGTTCCTAGTTAAAAGACACAGTAGACGTAAAGCATTGCATGTGGAACTGGCGTCCATCTCGTCTACATTTATTTCTCACTTCTCTCTTCTCTTCCTCTGTCCCACCCCGGTTCCCCCGCTTCTTCATCTTCTATTCGAAGGCTCATACCGCTTCACCCTTCCAGGTTTCTTTTGCTAACCCCTCCTGGGGTAATATTTGAAAACGTTTCCAATCGAAGCACATTCAACTGAGCCCCGTTCACCAATGTACCACACAGTCTTCAATATTCCTTTCTGAGTGGCTGTCTTTGTCACAGAATAAGGACCATAAAATTTGGCACTGGATTCTCTTGCTCCTTTCCTAACTAGAATGAGGTCGGTGACTTGAATGTCTGGGATATCTGAGCAATGTCTCTTGTCAAACTTTTTTCATTCGTTTACGGTACCTCTCCTCCTGTGATTTTTGTTTCCTCTCCTCGACGATCTTGAGATTTTCTAACAGCCCCTGTTCACGGTCCGCTTGAAGAATAGGGGCCTCTCCTGAAGAAGCGAACTGCGGGCTGCATCCCAAGCCACTGGTGTAGGAGCGATTGTGATGTCTTACAGCTGCTTCTAAAGAGCATTTCCATCCACCAGGGAAACTATCGGACATCCTGATGTATTGTTTCCCATCTCGTATAGCACGCTCTGCAAGCCCATTCGCCGCGGGATGGTATGGCGCACAGAATTTGATTGATATATTGTGGTCTCGAGCCCATCTTGCTAGTTTTTCACTCTTCAACGCTGCACCGTTGTCACATACGATCTTCCTGGTTGTCCTAAACACATCCCGTTGGAGGAGGGCGATGACACTATTCGCATCTTCTTTTCCTGCCCGTGCCGCGACCATCCTGGTGCACTCATCTATGGCCAGAAGAAAAGCTTGCGTTTTTCGGACTCCTTCTCGTTTCTTATTTAGCTCGGCAAAATCCAGGTGTATAACTTCAAAAGACACGTTCGAGTGGCAAGGTATTATCATGGCGTCCGTAGGCTGCTTATATTTCACTTTGTTGACTTGACAAATGTAGCATGAACGAACGTATTGATTGACGTCTTCTTTCATGTGAGGCCACGTAAATCTCTTGACTTGTTTGTTGTAGGTGCGCCAAAATCCGTCGTGTCCTCCAGATTCTGGGCTATCGTGGTACAAATAAAGCACCCTGGGAACCAGCGTTGGCGGGACTTGATAGCGACCTGCCATAAAAATTAATTGTTCAGTGCCTTCCCACAATTTTACTTCATTGATTTCTTCCGATTGTTCTTTGTTGGCCTGTATCATCAGTCTAGACAATGCATCTGCATCAGTCAAAAGGGGTCCAGGTCTGTGGGAGATAGTGAAATCAAACTGCTTCAAGTAGTTCACCCATCTCGCGATACGTCCCTTAGGTTGGGTCATATTCAAGAGATGAGTGAGTGCCTGGTGATCCGTGAACAAAGTAAACTTCGCACCTTCTAGGTACGTACGGAAGTACTGAATTGCTTTAAGGACAGCAAGAGCTTCCTTTTCAGTAGTGGTGTAGTTGACTTCAGGTGGCTTGAGGGTGTAGCTGTTGTAGCCTACTACATGTCGCTTTTCTCGGTCGGATGCTTCTGGACATTTCTGGTACAAGACTGCACCTGTTCCATAATGTGAGGCGTCGGTATTCAGTTCAAAGGGTAAAGTGAAATCTGGTATGCGTAGAATAGGGTCAGCAGAGATTCTGTGCACCAGATCACGGTAGACTCTCTCACATTCCTCATCCCACTCAAATGGAACTTCTTTCTGCGTTAGGCGCGTGAAGCATCTTGTTTTTATAGCAAAGTCTTTTATGAAAGGTCTGAAATGTCCTGCTAATTCCAAAAACACACGCAATGAGTGGACGTCATATGGTTTCACCACTTGGCATATTCTCTCGACGGACTCTTGTTTCGTGCTTTTGGTAGTCCCATCAAATACTCTTCCAAGAAACACAACTTTTCTTTGAAAGAATGCACTTTTCTTAAAATTAACCTTGAGTTGTACCAAGCTCAAGGCATTTAATAGCTTAGAAAGGGTGTTCCTGATGTTCAGCCTCTGTTTTGGAGTAGACGATAATATACACGTTACAAAAGACACCTAGGAAAGGCTTCAGGACTTCGTTCATAATCTTCTGGAGCCATGCTGGCGAGTTTTTCCAGCCGAAAGGAAGCCGGTTATACCCGTACAGATCGAAGGGCGTGATAAAAGCAGTGTACATTTTTGTTTCTTCGGTTAGCGGGATCTGCCAGAAACCTTTGCACAAGTCAATGCGTGAAAAACTCCGGCAACCACCTGCCTCATCTATAATCGTGTCTATCTTCGGCATGGGAAATGGTATAAGTTCTGTCTGGCGATTGAGAACCCTGTAATCTGTGCACAGTCTGAAAGTTGCATCTTCCTTCGGCGCAATAGTTATGGGAGAAGCGAAGGGTGACACCGAAGGCCGGATTATATCGGCGTCTAGCATCTCCTGCAATTCTTTCTTCAACCATATCTTGCGTTCTCTTGACATGTTATAAGGTGATTTTCGGATGACGGTCTTGTCAGTTAGTTCGAAAGGCACCTTGTGCGACTTCATCGCTTGTGGATAGCTTCGTATGCATACCAGTTCAGGGTAGGTCGTTGCAATATCCTCCGAGCACTTGACAATTCGCAGGTTATCTTTTCTATCTTGCTGTGTCTCTTCCCTTGATAGTCCTTCCACTAAAACTGCATCGTCCCAGTATACGTTGATGTTTAGTTTCTTTATATCTGGTCTGGATAGCAGAAAGTCGTACGTCACCCCCGTTATCACCAGTACTTCACTCTCTATTTCATGACCTTGGCACTCGATGTTTACTGAGGCCCACTGATTATGCATTGCCACTTTTCCATCGTACCCTTGCACTCGTAGTACTCTTCCACTATGCAGGTGACTTGAATCTACCAGCTTGGCATTTATTACAGACACAGAAGCACCGCTGTCAACCAAAGCCATCATATGTCTATTTCCCACTTTGACAGGAATGTGAAGTAGGCTAGAGCAAGTTAAATAAACAGTCTCAGTTGTGGTCATCGGGTCGAACTGATCACCCTTGTTTATTAGTCTTTTGTCGTCGGAGACTCTTGAGCGTCTGAAAGTAGGGGGACAGGGTCGTTGTCGACGTTATTCACTCAACCTCTGGGAGCACGCCAACCCAAGTTCTCTGTACTGCCTGCAAGGCGGCTCGGTTCTCGCGGATTACGGCTTGACCAATCCGCGCCGGTCCGTCTGAAGCGACTGCTTGAGCCAGCGGTTATATTTTCTTCTGAAGTAGATGGTATGTCGTGAAGGCACTCCAGGAGCCCGTCTATAGTTTTAGGTGATCGTGCTTGCACTAGCTTCAGGACTTCCGCGGGCAATCCGTGCATTATTAGAGCTACTATGGCAGAAGGAGGAAGCATAGGCTCGGCCAGCTTTAAAAGGCGGCGTTTTTCAAAGAAATACTCGACGGGGGAGCCCTGCTTGAATTTGAAATTAAGCGCGGCGTCCCATCTTTGCACTGGGTTGCTTCGGGATGCCGTCAAGAATTTTTCCTTCCACTGGTTCCAAGAGTTGCCAACATCTTCAGTAATGTGCAGATCGTACCACTTCCGTGCAACACCTCTTAAATAACTACGCATGTTGGTAATCTTGTTCTCATTAGAGTGCCATTTGTTCTTCCCAGCGGCATATTCATAGAATTCAAGCCAACTTTCTGGGCTTGAAGACATGCCGTCGAACGCATCGGGTTCTACAAAATTAGTCGCCGGCTTCTCAGCGTTTAGAGAGCTTATAAGTGACGTCACCAGTTGGTTTTGTTGCGCCATCTGTTCTTGTTGTAGCTGAAGGGCTTTCAAAACGAGGCTCACCTCACCTCTTCTGTCGAAGACCGTGATCCAGAGTCCTTTCGACGCATCGGTTGAAGAACTAATTCGTCGAAGATCGCCAGACGCAAGTTCACTTTCACCGCACCCTTCCGACGTAGCTCAGCAATGTCTATGGAAGCCTTCTTTAAAACCAGGTTCAAGAGTTCTGCCGAGTTGAGTTCGCGAGGTAGTTCCACCGCTGGTTCGTCTTGAGCTTGGTATCTCGAAAAGATGATCTTCTCTGCGGAGGTCTCCTCGAGGAAAAATGTCACCCACATGTTGGAGTCAGTTGTCGGCTGCGCCAAAATATTGTAGCGTTCCTAGTTAAAGGACACAGTAGACGTAAAGCATTGCTGTGGAACTGGCGTCCATCTCGTCTACATTTATTTCTCACTTCTCCTTTCTCTTCCTCTGTCCCCCCCGGCTGCCCCGCTTCTTCATCTTCTATGCGAAGGCTCATACCGCTTCATGTTTTACTTTTGTCGCCTTTGTACGATGACAAATACGCAAATTTTTGCTTTTGCTGTCGTAGATATAGGTGGCGCACGTCTTCGTTTGAAATTATTTGCATCTTTTGCTAAAATTTATATTTTGCTTATATTTTGGACGCCTAAAACACTGTTTTGGCTGCCTATTTTTGGCGCTTAAAGCGCAATTTTTTAATGCCTAATAATCTGATTACGCACCCAAGACAAGCACCTACGTAGACGAGGCCTGAGGGAGCAGCGGTCGGCGGAGAGCGTTTCCCTGATCTAAGACTGTGCGTTCCCTGCTGTACATGTAAGACAATAAGAATCCGGAGCGACGATAGCAGCGTCCGACAGCTCAAACAATACAAGCGGGCCCCAGCTCAAGACCTGGGGCCCACTCTCTCGACGCCTGAAAGGCGAGTCCGCCTTGATGAGTAGTGTACTTGCGCTACGTTTCGGTTAGTTTTTGACGCGGCCGGGAGAAGAGAGTGGGCGCAGGAGAGGGGACGCGGGGGCCTCAAGTTCCGCTCTATAGGCCTCCTTAAAAAGAACGAAAGCAGACGTCAGTGCGGGCAAAGAAAAAAAAGAAGTAACTCACCGGAAATGATCGATTTGTTTTTCAGTCTTTCCGTCGTCTGGCTGCGACTTCCGGTAGGAGAGAAAAAAGAGAGGAGAGGGAGGAGGAAATGAAGCACCCACATCGACAGTTTGGTTGCTATGGCTACCAGTATGGACTCCACCAACGAGCAAAACAACACGCCTAGAGTACCGAGCGAAACGGAAGACCGGCAGCCAGGCGGCAGGATGGCATGTGAGGGCGGCGGCACGCAGCTTTCCTCTCCGCTACCGAAGGGTTGCCTTCCGGGCTGCGGTCAGCCGCGGGACGGGGTGCCGAGGCCCTTCACTTTGGACGCCACCGCCCCATGAAAAATGGACGCGCAGAAACGCAGAAACTGTGTCTGACAATGGCTAGGCATGGTGCGCGGATTCGCACCAGGCGTTCAAGATTGATCCTCCGCGACCTGCCATTTGGAGTTGACAAAACTGAGCGGAACAGATAAGATGAACCACGAGGCAGTGCAGATTTCGACTCGCTCAACAGGTGGTGGAAGCGGTCTGCCAGAATAGGACGGTAACTTCAAATGTCACTCTTGCGCTGGATAGCTCCGTAGTCAGCTGCGTACTGGTCGTGAAATTGTGGACTCCACGTGTGGTCGAACGACCGTTTGCCGCCCCGCGACCATGACCGCGCTCCCGCCTCTCACTCCGACCGGGTAGCGGAGAGCAGCGAGCGATCCACAGCCTCACGTGTCGGACACGCCATGCGCGTGAGCCTTTCCCGAGTACTCGGTCGAGACGTTGTGCAAAGCTTAGATATTTTATTCAGCGCCCAACCCGCAAGTTTATGCGCAGGGCGTCATGGGTTGGCTTAATTATAAGAGACGCAAAGGTTAGAACAGTAAAAATGTCTCGACGGCAATCTCCAAAGATTACTATTATTTCTTTTTTTCGCGTTCGCGCTAGCAAGCACAGATCTGCGCACAGTCATTTTGTTTGTTGCCTTGCGTCACGACGCCCAGAGCGTATTTCTTCGCCGCCAAAGTAATGCGCGCTCTGTTTGCGTTCAGCGCGGTAATGAGAATCGGTGGTAATCCCGATGGCACGGCGTCTGGCGCTGGCAGGCATGTTTGCGGTACAGCTGAGCTGCTACACTTTCGACCTTAATCCTTAATTCCGAGCTGGAGCCTTGTGTAGGCACGTGCAAGAAAAATAACACTAAATCCCGTAATGTATTTTGCCGGCGGATAGATGACGCCAGCGAATGAAGGTGGCAGTCATTTGCAACTGTGCAAAATGCACAGACGTGGCGAGGAAAAAAGCCATTGCATGCACGCCTGCATCACATCGTTACATCACAGCATTTGGATTAATTCTGTCATGCCAGCCTAATTGTAAACAAAGAAAAGAAATCGTACAGGCAAGACCTCAGCCACACGTATGGGTGACGAAGCATCACGATATACTTCAAGCTGCAGACGCGCCAAACTGCGAAGTCAACGGCAAGCTTCCACGCGTAACTGAATATTTTACGCCGAGCATGGGTAAAGGAACGGACACTGAAAAGGCAGTGATAGCTTGTCTTAACCATGTCGACCTAAAATCACTACTTACTTGTAGTAATGCGTGCTTGCAGTCAAGCCATTTTCTTTGGGAATCACAACGTGTTCGACATGTTTCCGCCCCTTTCGGTCTAAGACGGAAAAACATCGATATTTCGTCGTTCAACTTGTGCAGTCCAATTCGTGTGACGCAGAGGCGTCATTATGGCCGCGGTGAATCTGTTCTGCTGAGTGTTCATTTATCCAGAAAAATTGCCGCAATGATCGCTATTTCTGACTTCGCAGCGTCCTTCACATGCATGCTAAGTATACTGTAATAAGAAGCCCCTTCAACTATACGAACGTGTGGTGTGCGCAACATGATTGACAGGTAGGCAAATTTTAATACGTCGAAAGCGGACAGAAATTACGCTCATGGTAAAGCTTTCATTTCGACTGATTTTATGTGTGCGTGTTTACGTGTGCGCGCGCGTTAATATCAATTATGTTTGCTGCTGTGTATACGGGATTCCAGCTCTTCAATGTGCAATAGAAGGCCGGAAAATCTTACTGCTTACACAGCTGAGTAAATATTATTTTCTTTTATCACAGGAACTGTAGCAATGCATGCGGAAAAGTGATAACTCACGATAAGATGTGCGTAATTTAATGAGATGAATCGAGGTGGCACCGGTTTGCTGTCACAAACAGATGCCGTCCGTTTGTTTCTGGTAGAAAGCCCACCTGTAAATTGATACTATCTATATAGGACAACGTTTGACATTCTCCCATCAGCTTCTCGTTACACATCCGCATTTTCCTCACAGAGCGGCTAAACCACGCCAGAGAACGAAAGCGCCATTCAGCTACAACTGCACAAAGTGTACAAAGGTTGCATTGAAGGAAACCAATCAGCTTTCGGCTCGAGCCTTTTCGCAGAAACAAGCAACCACTACCGCCGTCGGCCCAAAGGGACAAGTTACTTTGCGCTGTGACAGGCCGGCTTCGAGCAGCGGTACCACGAAGTCAACAAGCTGTTGTTCTCGTTGTGATCCTTCTAAATAGAAGTTGTTCCATATTCACAACAACAAAAGCCTGTACAGTTCCTTTTGCCGTTCATCAACAGAGTACGGCCGTATTCAGTGTGACTTTACTTTTCGAGCAGCGACCGATTGATTGAACGTACGCGCCACTTCCTCTCACTGCCACTCCGTTGAGCACGAGGCAAGAAGAATGGAGACGATAGGGAACGGTAACTAAGGCCCACGACAGCAAGTTACTATGAGCCTGTTCTGAAGGAGACGGAAGAAAACCGAGGTGTTCGATTGCCAGTTGCCTTCACACACAAAAAAAATCCACGTCGACGTGACGCCTGCGGCAGAATGGATGTTCCACATCTGCCGCCAAGGTCGTGAGTGGTTGCGCCGACTCCCAGGGTTAGTTTAGTAGTAAAACATAAATCCCCAAGAAGGGGGATGGGAAAACAGCGCCGCGGTAGCTCAAATAGCAATCGCACGAGGAATTGCCGAATCGAAGTCAGCCAGTACCTTAAGCATAGCTTCTTGCAAGAAACTTTGTGCCGGGCACCAGTATGTAGAGAAATATGGACTGAAAATTTGCAGCGAAAAGCATTGCTGTTCCAACAGACAATATTGCAGCTCTGCCGTTATTAAGTGAGCTCTAGAAGTAGGAGACTCAAAGTTAGGGGACGCTATTAGTCAAGCGTAAAAAATAAAAAAGAATAACGCAAAGGGGGCAGAAAAAAGCGCCGCAGCGGGCATCGCCATCAGCCGCACCGCCGCCGACGAAGAAGACAGCCACGCGAACGGCCATCGCGAGCGAACGCTCGACCATCGTTGGGACTGGACGCAGCCGTTGCGCTATATATATATATATATATATATATATATATATATATATATATATATATATATATATATATATATATACGTGTGTGTGTGTGTTACCACGTATGAAAAAAAAGGCAAGTTGGGTCCATGGCAAGTTGGGTCGAGGAACTTTCCTAATGTGGGTTTTTTATAATAAAAGAGCAACGTTAACGACCAAATTCCGAATGACGCCTTGTTTTGCCGTACATTACCAAGCTGCCAAAACTAACAAGCAATAAAAACGATGAGCGCTTTCTCACAACGACACTAAATTTGCACATTGCCCAGTCTTAGCAGGGTTCAAAGGCTCCGATGTAATGTAGCTGCACACGGCTCACACATGACCTGAGAGCGTGCGTCAGTGACAAACTGCACCATTCAATTTCCCTGATAGAATAAGTTACGGTAACTGTATGCTACTGTAGTTGCAGTGTGTTAATGTATTTAAAATCTAATAAATCAGGCACATGCCAACAAACTGGTATATCCCTCGTGTGAAAGGTTGGAGGTGTTAAAGTTACGTTCGCGTTGTCGCAGCCATATGTTGAGATACTGGCATCGCGAAATTACGACTTCGTAAACTTAACCTAGCGTTTTCATTACTCTATCTTTACTTTTTTTTTTTTGATTCAGTGGGAAGTACTTTGATTTGCAATAATGTACACCCCAAAATTATCACCGAAAAAAATATTTTCTATATGCAGGCATTCTGTGGCTTTTACAATATATTTTTATATACTTATCTACAGATACTGTCGGCCATCTTAGCCGTACCCGGGTGAGCCTTGCAAATTTTCACATAGGTTTGACCAGTTGTTTGGGTATTTATGTGTTTTACTACTAGAACTAACCCTGGGAGTGTTAGCCAGCGCCACCACTCACAAACCTGGGCGGCGGATGTGGAACATCCTTTAAACCGCAGGCCTCAAGAGTACGTGATCTTTTTTTTTTTTTGGGTGAACGCAACTGGCCAATAGACCATCAATCATAAAACATAAATATCCAAGAAAGTGGATGGGAAAACGGCGCCGCGGTAGCTCAATCGGCAGAGCATCGCACGCGTAATGCGGAGACGTGGGATCGTTCCCCACCGGCGGAAAGTTTATTCAGCCACTTTCATTTCCATTAGTTTATTTATTTATTTATTTATTCGGTATACCTACATCGCCTGTACGGCATTATCGTAGGGGGGTTAAAATACAGGTGGTCACAATGGAAACATATTCACCAACATCAAAAGAATACATCAGTAAATAGAACATAGTTTAAGCACTGAAATTCGCAAAAGCGGAATAGAAACTAACAAAGTACAAAACAAAGTGAGTGACAAAGTAACTAACAAAACAGAAAAAAAAGTTGCGTATGTGCAGAGATGAATAACAGAACAATCAAAGAATATGACTCTCAATAGCATTTTCAAAACTAGAAGCTGCCATCACTTCATTAGGGAGCTCATTCCAATCGCTAATCGTGTTAGGAAAAAATGAATACTTAAACACATTGGTACGGCACTGATAAGCTCTAATTTTGTTAGCGTGGTCTCTCCTAGATGAAACGTAATGCGGCTCCTTGATGAACAGTGTTTTGTCGATACCAGTTTTACTTTTATATATATTGTAAAGGAATTTCAATCTCAGGATTTTCCTGCGTGAAGAAAGAGTTTTCCAACCCAACCCTTCCCTTATTCTGGATCCTCTGGTAGTAAAATTATAATTTCCTGTTACGAAGCGTGCTGCTTGCTTTTGGACGCGTTCTATTTTTTCTGTGAGGTTTTTAGTGTATGGATCCCAGATAACGCATGCATATTCTAGAATGGGCCTGATGTTTGTTAAATACAAGGTTGCCTTCAGTGACGAAGGAGAATGCTTAAAATTTCGTCGGAAAAAGTGAAGAAGACGGTAAGCTTTCGCGCTAATTGAGTTAACATGATTAGTCCAGTCAAGCGTTCCAGAAAACGTAACTCCGAGGTACTGAACATCCTTAGCGGTACTGAGTGCAATATTATTTAGGCAATAGGAACTGGGGAATTTTTTCTTTTTCTTTGTAAACTGCACATGGTAGCATTTACCAGTATTCAGAGTCATCTGCCACCGCTTGCACCAAATAGAAACTTTTTCAAGGTCGTCCTGTAAGACAGACATATCGGCATAACATTTCACTGCACGATACATGACGCAGTCGTCGGCATACAGTCTAACAGTTGAATTAAGGCCTACTACTAAATCATTAATATAAACTAGGAACAAAAGAGGCCCAAGCACAGAGCCTTGAGGCACTCCCGATAGCACGTGCATTGGAGCCGAGTTTACCCCATTAAGAACAACTTGCTGTTTGCGCAGGTGTAAATAATCCTTTATCCAGCCAAAAATATGTTCAGGAAGGCCTAGGAATGATAATTTTAAGCAAAGTAGACTGTGTGGGACGACATCAAATGCTTTCCGCAGATCAAGAAAGAGTGCATCTATCTGTTCACCGTGGTCCAGGCCGAGTGCAATGTCATGAGTGAATTCGGCTAGTTGTGTTACGCACGAAAAACCAGAGCGGAACCCATGCTGAGCCGAAGTGAAAAAGTTATTTGTTTGAAAATGTTTCATCAGATTAGAGTACAGGACATGTTCGAGAGTCTTACAGCAAACGGAAGTTAAAGATATCGGCCTGTAATTGCCTACGTGTGTACGATCACCTTCTTTAAATATCGGAGTCACGTTGGCTGTCTTCCAATCTTCGGGCAGTTTTTGATTATCTAGTGACTTGTTGAATAATATTACTAAGAAAGGCGCTATCTGTCTCGAACATTGTTTCAAAACATGATTAGAAATTCCATCGGGTCCATGAGCTGAATGCAGGTTTAGGTTAAACAACAAAGCCTCCACTCCTTCCTTGCTCACGGCAACGCTTTCCATTTCCGGCAATGGTGTCGGTGTGTAAGAAATAGAAATGCTACATGGCTTTGTAAAAACTGAATGAAAATACTTGTTGAATACTTCTGCTTTTCCTTTGTCCTCTTTAATTAGGTTACCATCATTTGTGATGGCCGGGATGCCAGTGTCATCCTTCTTGTTGCTCTTAATATACCGCCAGACCTCTTTGGGATTTGTTTTTAGTTTATCTGCTAAGGCTTGTAGATATGCATCCTTCGCAACCTTCAATTCGCTTTTAAGTTTTGTGCTGATATCCCTTAGCTTTTTGTACATGCTTGGGTTTTTGGTTTTGCAATATATTTTGTAAGTTCGGGATTTTTTCTGAATTGATGAACGTAAATCCTTATTAATCCAGGGTTTATCCTTGCGGCGCTTAGTCGAAACCACCTTAGACGGAACGAAATCTGAGGTCAATGAAAGCAGTTTATCCCTGAATATGACCCACAGACTGTCAATGCTACTAAATGAACTGTAATGCGCAAATATAGGCATGAAATCATTTAACTCATTAGAAATAGCCTCATAATTACCCCTTTCATAAAAGAATACCTTTTTCGGCCGCATTTTGGTAAATTCTATTTTTCTGCAACGAATAGTACCTGCAACTACTTCATGGTCACTAATCCCTGGTACTGGTACAATGAAGTCTACGATATCTTTATGGTTACTAAAGACCAAGTCTAACACATTTCCGTCTGTACATCCAAAACGAGTAGGAAAATCAACGAACTGGAAGAGCCCATAGGTCATTATTAGCTCGCACAGTGCAGACTGAAGCAATGACCTATTATTCTGTACAGGACATAGGTCACGCCATTCAACATCTGGCATGTTAAAATCACCACCAAGAATTATCGTTTCAGATGACAGGACTGAGAGTGACCTTGAAAGGCTGATAAATGGTTCAACAGTGTTCAAATTTGGTGGTCTGTAGAAAGAACCGACAATAAGGGCGTTCCCATCTGAAAAGCATAGTCTGCACCATACAGACTCTGAGGTATCGTCAGCTGGAAGAAATGGTGCACTTTCAATTGTGTCCCGAACTAGAACAAACACCCCCCCTCCCCGCGCATTTCGGTCCTTTCTATATGCAGCATAGTCTGATGGAAATACCTCAGAATCCGCAATGTCAGAGTCTAGCCAGGATTCGGTGGCGATAACAATGTCAGGCTTTGATATCGATAGAAGGCCTGCAAAATCATTAGTTTTATTCTTCAGGCTTCGACAGTTTACGACAATAAAAGAAAGTTGTTCGGGTCTATTTCTAGTAAATCGGGAAGAAGGCTGTGTTGTTTGCTATTGTGTACATTCTCGAACAGAACCACTAGAGCCATCAAAAATATATGTTTTCCCACCCATCACCAGCTTGTTATACCTAAGCGTGTACTTCGTTTTCCGTTCCCGTGCATATGCGAGCAGAGAATTTCTTGCCTGACGAACATGTTTAGAATAATCTTCGCTTATTGAAAAGTTACTTCCCTTAAGCTTAGAGGCAGCAGTCAAGACCCTTTGCTTATCTTTGAAAGCAGTGAACTTCACAATTACAGGCCTTTTTTTGTTAACTGCGTGTCTGCCAATTCTGTGCGCCCTCTCTATGGCGGAGGGGTTAATTTCTAGTTCGAGATTGTCTGCACAAAGCGAAATCACCTTGGACTCGGACTCGTTCCATGTTTCTTTTTCAGTGTCATCCAAACCAAAGAAAAGTAAATTATTTCTACGCGACCTGTTTTCAATATCGTCTTGTTTTGCCAATACATTGCGCACGGTATCAGCCAGATTAGTGTTGTGTGCCCGCAAACCTTCCCTTCCATTGCCCTCGGTCAGAGCTTCAACCTTTTTTGTCATCTGCTCAATTTGCTCATGCAGTGTTTTCTGCTGCGACCTCAAAACTTCAAGCTCTGCGAGTATCTTCTCTTGGCCCTCTAGTAGTTTTGGTAGGCATTCTATTGCCTTTAATAGTTCATGTTCCGCCTTTTCTGAAAAAGGGCCGGGATTTTCCTCAACATCTCCGGCTATGAGTAAAAGCGCTTTCATCAAAGAAAATGTTGAACACACAGCACACCACACATCAGTCACGAGCCCAACAAGCCCCCCAGGTGACGTGTAGGGTTCCGGTACCGACATTGACATTCCGCAAACTGATCTATAATGGTAAAATTCACCAACCTGCAGAAACAGGAGCCTTAAGTGCGTGGTCCTCATGTCGGCACCGGAACCCAGTTGAGCAGAGCGTAGTAGCTGTTTAAATAGTCTGGCATCACGTGACGGGCCTTCCCGATATGCGGCCGCGAAGCCACTCTGAATCCAATGCGCAGTGGTCAAGTCGAGATATGACCATGCAGCCACATCACTCGCTACTGCTGGGCACGTGCTGTCATCGCCGTATCCCTTCCAAAGCAATGATGCCAGGTAAGCTGCGCACGCCATCGCCTCATCTTCTCGCAGTGGTTGCAGATCAGCCGATGCATCTGATGTTGCCCCTGTGTATTTCCAAGCGATGTGCATATCGTTGTCCTTGCTGGCTCCCTCGAATTTCCATGACGAAAAGCCGGCGCCGCGGACCACTCCAAGTGCCTGAAAGAGCTGCAGAAACAGGAGCCTTAAGTGCGTGGTCCTCATGTCGGCACCGGAACCCAGTTGAGCAGAGCGTAGTAGCTGTTTAAATAGTCTGGCATCACGTGACGGGCCTTCCCGATATGCGGCCGCGAAGCCACTCTGAATCCAATGCGCAGTGGTCAAGTCGAGATATGACCATGCAGCCACATCACTCGCTACTGCTGGGCACGTGCTGTCATCGCCGTATCCCTTCCAAAGCAATGATGCCAGGTAAGCTGCGCACGCCATCGCCTCATCTTCTCGCAGTGGTTGCAGATCAGCCGATGCATCTGATGTTGCCCCTGTGTATTTCCAAGCGATGTGCATATCGTTGTCCTTGCTGGCTCCCTCGAATTTCCATGACGAAAAGCCGGCGCCGCGGACCACTCCAAGTGCCTGAAAGAGCTGCAGAAACAGGAGCCTTAAGTGCGTGGTCCTCATGTCGGCACCGGAACTCAATTCAATTAGCAACTACAAGTAATTTCCCTTATGTTTTCCTTGGTGTCATTGTTTGTTGGCTTCTTGCGATATGATCAAATGCATTCATCTATTTCAATAAAAGTATTTCACACGGTTTCCCAAAGTTTCAACGCTACTAAAATCTAAAGCAGAGAATATAAGCAATTTTTTTCTTTCGTCACTCGAGAAAGAAAGAAAAAAAAAAGAAAGAGGGTTAAGCAAGCACATCAAGATTGTGAAATTGCGAACATGCATACATTGATTTTACGGTTCTAATTTGCCGTGAAACAAGATAGGACGTGTTACGGATATTGAAGTGACTTGGAAGAACAAAAAAGAAGAAATTCGTCTACCCAGCTACCAACGTTTGTATTGTGTATGTAATTCCAGTAACGGAGGAATTTCAGAAACATAATCAGTGCAAGAATACCTATTAGTTAGTTTTTCTTCAGACACTGAGTTCCTTTTTACTGGCCATGAAAGCGTTTCTGTAATGGCGGTCACAGTGTAGTACACCTAACAAAGACCACATTGAAAAGGTGTTTCGCAAATTCGTGCGCAGAAGTTCTTTACAGGTTCTATCAACTCAGTGTTTAGCCACAATCGAGCGGGTCTGCACCATACGCATCCCCGTGCGCCCAGATTCTGCTTTCTATCGACCGGGACTGGGAAGAAGGAAAAAGAGAGAAAAAGGGTGGCGCACATATCAGAACAAAAGATCCAATTCGTGAAACCTGTTAAGCGAATTTTGATGTCGCTAAGCATGATTTCGCTGCAGACGTAGTTGCTGAGCGGGGCTAGTGGTACGGTACATAGCGACAGCAGCCAGAGCTCAGTGGGAATGTGTAGACATCGGAAAAAGGAAAACCACATAGAAGCATCGACAGCATGTAGCCAAACGCATGCGACTGAATCTATCTATCTATCTATCTATCTATCTATCTATCTATCTATCTATCTATCTATCTATCTATCTATCTATCTATCTATCTATCTATCTATCTATCTATCTATCTATCTATCTATCTATCTATCTATCTATCTATCTATCTATCTATCTGTCTGTCTGTCTGTCTGTCTGTCTGTCTGTCTGTCTGCCTATCTATCTATCTATCTATCTATCTATCTATCTATCTATCTATCTATCTATCTATCTATCTATCTATCTATCTATCTATCTATCTATCTATCTATCTATCTATCTATCTATCTATCTATCTATCTATCTATCTATCTATCTATCTATCTATCTATCTATCTATCTATCTATCTATCTATCTATCTATCTATCTATCTATCTATCTATCTATCTATCTATCTATCTATCTATCTATCTATCTATCTATCTATCTATCTATCTATCTATCTATCTATCTATCTATCTATCTATCTATCTATCTATCTATCTATCTATCTATCTATCTATCTATCTATCTATCTATCTATCTATCTATCTATCTATCTATCTATCTATCTATCTATCTATCTATCTATCTATCTATCTATCTATCTATCTATCTATCTATCTATCTATCTATCTATCTATCTATCTATCTATCTATCTATCTATCTATCTATCTATCTATCTATCTATCTATCTATCTATCTATCTATCTATCTATCTATCTATCTATCTATCTATCTATCTATCTATCTATCTATCTATCTATCTATCTATCTATCTATCTATCTATCTATCTATCTATCTATCTATCTATCTATCTATCTATCTATCTATCTATCTATCTATCTATCTATCTATCTATCTATCTATCTAGAAACTACAGGGAACGGTGCAAGTGCGTGGACTTTCCTTGAGGGAGCTCGTATTCAAATGCGATCCTAATTCATTTTTGTCGTTTAGTTGTATCTTCCAAGACGGAGCACGTATTGCCGGCATGACGCAATATGTTTGTGTTTTCCCTTTATTTGCACTCAAGCCGCGGAAATTGGAAAACCGTATTAGACTGCTGGGGTATCGTTTGTGGTTGCACTGCCTCGAGTGTGCCCGCCGCTCTCGGAAAAAACAGCAGACGCGAGGTAATGTATTGACTCGCCCGTCTCCGGCGAGCTGCAACGCCGCAATTGCGAAACTAGATGCTTCTCTGAGCAGAAAGCTGGTCGTATGCTGAAAGCGAAAAATGTCACGCCGACATGAGATGCAGCGCGAAAAACGACCACCGTCGTTCCGTGCGCCGGAAACCGTTAGCCTATTGGAGACACAGTGCGTCAACTGGCGCAAGTGCCGAAGCAATCGTGTATGTTTTTGATCCATCTCTCGCAGTTTGAGCGGGCGCTGTGTGCTTCGTTTCTTGTCGTCGCTCTTTGTGCTAGGTGAGCCATTTATTTTCAACGACGTTGGCTGTCACTGGCTGGCTGGCTGAAAAAGGCCTTGTCTCGCGCACAAAAATGGCGGAACGAACACGCCAATGCTCAAAAGATGCTCATCGGGCAAGCAACGCGGAGTTTTACGTAAATTAACTTGCGTTATAGGTTTAAGAAGCAAAAGCAACACACAGGTATATGACTATGAAAGACGTCTCTGTGTTAATTTCGACCAGGTGGGTTACTTAAACGTGTATCCAAAGCAAATCGCAAAAGTGCTCTTCCAATGCGGGCTACCACACTGCAAAATGCCGCCATGCTTAACTGGAACGCAGATTATAAATACGCACAATATGATTTCATGTTGCATGCCGAATTGCTTCGTTGTGAATTAATTGATTTTCTTGCCTGCCGGGCTACGATGGACAACTCAATATCTCTAAACTCATGTTTACAGCAGTGCACTCGGAATGCAGCGCGGATACAATGTTGCTTCCTTCGGGACCACTTAGGCTTGAACTACTTGTATTCTTCCTCCGACAAAGAAGATAAGAAGATATTTGAAATGCAATAATTTGGTGGCAGTAGAAGAGTTAACGCGAAGAGCCGCAAGTCTAGCAGGCCAGTGGTACAGTCGATGAGAAAAGCGCTTTCAAAGTCAGTACAAGCAGTGCGCTCGACGAAATATCCCTGAATGACGTAAATAAGTCCTTTTTCGAAATTATGCGACGTTCAGGTGCACCGTGGCGCGGCAGAGGCACCTGGTGCGCATGCAGTACACGGATGCACCGGGGGCACTGTAGCTCCGCGACCTCCGTTCTCTCTACCGGGGGCACTGTAGCTCCGCGACCTCCGTTCTCTCTACTATACCGTCGACCTTGGCCCAAAGCTGGCTTTGCGCCGTGGTGCTCATAATTTGTCTGCCGCGAAGCAAATCTCTGTGCTCGTTGAGGCCGCAGCCCCCGCGTGAGAAAGCGCGGGGAGGCCCTTGAAGGGGCGCCAAGAAAGCGATCGCGCACGTCACCGCTCAGGCACGGTTGCTTATTTCGTCCCCGAGCCGACGAGCACTGCAGGTCGCGCTCCGCACGGGGCCGCCGGGCCAGCGCTCTCACGGCACGACGGCCGGCCGCGGGGCGGACTGACGGAGTCCCCTGGAACCTCTGTTCTGCCACCCCTTCCGGCAAACGTTGATTCGCTCGAAACCGGCCTTCGCGTCACTACGTCCCTCAAAAGGTTTACGTGCGTGGTCGTTGTGCCCGCGCAGACTCTGGCGCTCCCAGGCTCCGCGAGTCGCGCGCTCGTCGGTTTCCTGTCGCTCGACAAAGCGTCTCACTTGTCCGGAGAATGCGTCCTCGTGCCGTGGAAAACGACGTAGCCTCAGTCCTTGTACAATGTTATGATTGACGGCCTGGCGTCACGAACGCGGGCGTGCGCTGCTCGTGCGTTGATGAGCGGGAGAAAAATAAAGACGACGTATGAAACGCTTCGCTGAGGCCCAAGCTGCTTTGCTGTGCCAACGGTCTTGGCCAGGTCTGCGCAGCATACCTGCCACCGATGAAGAGGGCGAAGAAACAGACGCGCTTTCTCGCAGCACCGCCAAGTACAGTTGTGCGGCTTTCTTTTTCTCCTGAAAGCCCCGAGTACATAGCCAAGGCGAAAAACAGCGCACCCTAAATAGAGGGATGAGGCGCGCGGTCTCCTCTTCACGGTAGCTCCGGCGGCCGTTTGAGTCGGTTGCCTCGATCCGGTGGTTTCTTGGCGCCCAAGCGTCAGCTTGCTGATTCTTTCCCCTTTTCTTCCCTGTATTTCACTTCGAGGAAGGCTTTCTTTGAGTTGTGCTCGACGAACAGTGACACTGCCTCGGTTGCCGCAACACTGTCTGCGTAAAGCACTTCGAAAATTTGCCGGATAATCCACGTCAAGCGCCAGAGGCACGTTTCGCCAAGTCATAAACTAATTTCTTTCAATTCGTCTGCCTGCGGACATATCTTGCTAAAAACAAAAGGAAAACGGGCTTCGCCACAATAAGAGGAATTGTACGGAAAAGCCAACTTCACTTTCTTTTTTCTTTTTCTTTTACCCCCCTCTCTCTCTCTTTTTTTTGAACGGCCTTTAGACGCCATAGTGAAAGTATTTAGGTGCGTGCGTATGACAACGCTGCCCAACTGTAAACAACATTATAAATAAATGAGTAAGGCGAGTCATATCGGATATAGTTATACGCGAAATGCACAATTGATAGTACAAAGCGGAACATAGCAACATTAAGATTATTTCGAGGGAGAGAATATAATGTTTGTCATTAATATTAATCGCCCAGCAGTCGTTACGCCTGCAGTGCGTCAGAAATTTCCTCCACACGCACCGTCACACAGCTCTGAGTAAATCACGACCGCGCTGGCAAACGCGAACGCCGTGACAATGCACTCGCTTCCTGTGACACTTGAGCTTGTCCTCGGAAGTTCATGCACCGTTGCGAGGTCGTCTCAGTAGATATCGAGACATTGTAGCGCACGAGCGGCTGTCATCCTCTGGCTTATGGGTTGCCGACAGAATTGGTGTAGCGTGGCCCAATGCTTAATTAAGGCTTCCCAATGTGTGGGGCCCAGTTTCACACGCGCCGCAAGTTTTAATTATTCCTACAATGTTACGAGGTCGTCGCTGCAACGGACGACTCTGCCGTGATCGGCCTGGCTTGATTCTGTATAACTAGTGAGTGTATAACTGCACCACTAGTGAGTGCAGTTGTTAGGGTGGTGATACGCAGCTGGGATGCAGTCTTGATACGATTCATTTCACACTTAATTATTCACCTTCCTCTCGCACGTTATTCTTGAAAGTCGCGACAGCTATCAGCCTAACTCGTTTTCTTTCGTTTTGGCATTTCTCAAAGAAGAAACAGAAAAGAAGCATCAGTGAAGAAACGAAGAAACAAACAAGCATCAGTAACTGGGCTAATGACAAGGTTTACTTATAAACAGCGAAGTAGCTATGAGCCTGGAAAAAGAAAGGCGGAGTATAGAAGAATGAAAAGGAGCAAGCGAGGTCATTTTGCTTTCGAGTCGTCTAAAAATTTCTTCGAAGGCGATTTCTTTTTCGCGGTCGTACAATGTGACGGCGTTAAACCAAATGACAAACGAACTCGGTGTGCGACTCTCCAAAGTGCGCCGGAAAAGAGAAGGCGGCGCGCAGAGCACGCAACACTCGAGGGGTGGGCGGCGCACCGCGGTTATAAAACACGCGACGAGAGAGCGCGAAGCCTGTCAGCGTGAAGGCGCGGCCGCGCTCAGGGTGCTTATACATTGACGCCCGGCAACGTCGGTTGCTTTCGCTTTCTTCGCTGGCTCGCTTGTTTTCTATCAGGTATTCCTTTCTGGGTTCTAAGTCTGTGCCCACGTAGTTAAGCGACACGTAAGAGCTGTCACTGTACCGTGTTGTCAAGGGCCCATAATGCCACTCTCTCGGTTCCTGCCGGCTGGCATCACCTCGGGCTTCTTCTACGCTGCGGAGAGAAAGCCTTGCCTCGCATGTTTTTTTTTTCACCTGTGCAACACGCGGGTAGGTGCGCGTTCGTTTGCTGTCAAGGTGGCTATCCTTGCTGCACACACACACACACACACACGCACACGCACACGCACGCACACACACACACACACGCACACACACGCGCACACACACACACACACACACACACACACACACACACACACACACACACACACACACACACACACACACACACACACACACACACACACACACACACACACACACACACACACACACACACACACACACACACACACACACACACACACACACACACACACACACACACACACACACACACACACACACACACACACACACACACACACACACACACACACACACACACACACACACACACACACACACACACACACACACACACACACACACACACACACACACACACACACACACACACACACACACACACACACACACACACACACACACACACACACACACACACACACACACACACACACACACACACACACACACACACACACACACACACACACACACACACACACACACACACACACACACACACACACACACACACACACACACACACACACACACACACACACACACACACACACACACACACACACACACACACACACACACACACACACACACACACACACACACACACACACACACACACACACACACACACACACACACACACACACACACACACACACACACACACACACACACACACACACACACACACACACACACACACACACACACACACACACACACACACAGGAAACTCAGCTTTAAGAGGCCCAGCGAAATTGAAGGAAAAAATACAGAAGAAAGAAAACTGCTCATCCGGAGTGATTTGCTTACTCACAAAGCACCTACGCTTTTCGCACATGACCAATGTCTCGTGAGGGGAATAGGTAGGATGCCAATTAGAATGCTCTCCCGCAGCCGACAGTTTGCCCAAGGAAAAAATACTTGCTGCCAGCGTTTGCTACAGTAGCACGAAGTGAAAGTATGGAATTTGGTGCCACGGGAAATACAAATGCATTCATTATAAAACAATTTTATTTCTCAAAGACTGGGTAAGTTACCATTGCATAAGACGATAATAGATTTATTACAAGGGAAAATAAATTGCTCTTCAACGTTTTATGGTGGTGCATGTTTCTCGCTTTTATGTATAGCCGTTCTTTTTAGTTTCTTTTGTATTAGCGTTATGATGACTTACGTGCAAAAGGCATTGTCTTTGTTTCAGGTCGTTGAAAGTTGTTGGCACTTACGTGCAGTATATATTGATTTAATGCGTTTTAACTTGCATGACCCAATGCTTTCGTTTGCTTTTGCTTCTGGAAATGCCGTGTGACCCAGCTAACGTTAGTCAAGCCGTTCAACGAAAAAGAAATATTACAAAATAAAATAAAATAAAGACGCTGCAAGGTACGACTATAAGAGCTAAGATGTTCGTTTGTCAGCGTTCTGACAACCGAACACTGCAGGTCTTAAAATAGCGCCGTGCACCGTGTTTCATAAGTAATATTTTATTACGTTGAGCGGCTTGACTAACATTAGCTGGGACACACAGCATTTCCACAAGCAAAAACAAACAAAAGCATCGACGGTCATGCAAGTTAAAACACATGAAATCAATATACGTGTACTGTATGTAAGTGCTGCATATACTGTATGAGTGGCGCTGGCCAGGAATCCCAGCGGCTAGATATAGTAAGCATAAATACCTAAGTTATTGGACGGATTGTTGATAGCCGTCGCCGAGGCACAACTGGTAGAGCAACGCGCGCCCAATGCGGAGGTTGTGGGTTCGGCTCCCACCGGCGGCAATTTTTCGCTTCGCTTACTTTCATTTCCCTTTATTTCTTTATTTTATTCATTTCAACCACTGCTAATTTCCCCAATGCTTCCTTGGCTTTTTTGTCTATTGGATTTATTATGTCATGATTAAAATTGAGCCCCCTGGTTTCCCTTCTTCTCTCGTATATATATATATATATATATATATATATATATATATATATATATATATATATATATATATATATATATATATATATATATATATATAAGCTATGTTGGAAATTGAAATGGCGAAAATAACTAAAATAATGGAAATGAAAGTAGGCGAAGAGATAACTTGCCGCCGGTTGCGAGTGTGTGTGTGTATTGTCACGGGGATTCACGAGAACACGGGGGAGCGACGACACCGTATATTACAATATTTACAGGCTGCTGCTAACGCAGAATGGCAGATAGCATCTCACGCGGCATGTCCCGTCTTTCTCTTCGCGGATCGAGCGGTCCTTTAATGGCATGCTCATACGCAATGCCTCGTAACATCACTCCCGGCGGACTGCATGATCGCCGTCACGGCGGCTTCTAAGATCAGTCAGCACTGCCGGTGAAGTGAGGTTTTAGCCGCGACACATGGACAACATCAGTAGTAGACGTAAAAGAAGAAGACGGGCAATGTGGGAGCGGAGTGATGAGGCAGTCAACGTCGTTGAGCGTGCGGAGCACTTCGTAGGGTCCAGTGTAGCGAGGGAGCAGCTTCTCGCACAGTCCTTTGTGCCGAGACGGCGTCCAGAGTAGGATCAGAGATTCAGGAGGGTACTCGACTTCGCGGTGTCGGTTATCATAGCGCTCTTTTTGGGAGGCCTGCGATTCACATAGCCTAGTGTGAGCAACCTTGCGAGCTATTCTGGCTCGAGAGATGACGTCCTGAACATATGCGGTGACTACGGGGGCATCAGCAGGAAGGAGCGTCTCGAAAGGCAACGCAGGGATGCGGCCGTAGAGGAGAAAGAACGGCGAGAAGCCGGCGGTGTCGTACCGGGACGAATTGTAGGCAAAAGTAACGTAGGGTAGGGTGGCGGTCCCAATCGCGGTGATCAGTACATTGACAGCATATCCGTGCGAGTTCGGTTGAGGCGCTCTGTAAGACCGTTGGTCTGTGGATGGTAGGCTGTCGTAAGGTGATGTTCAGTAGAGCAGCTACGAAAAATTTCGTCAATGACCTTTGCTAGGAAACAGCGGCCGCGGTCCGTAAAGAGCCGGCGCGAGGCCTCGTGTCGAAGAATGACGTCATTGAGCAGAAAGTCTGCAACGTCTCTAGCGCAGCTACTGGACATGGCGCGCGTGATGGCATATCTAGTCGTATAGTCAGTTGCGACGACAATCAATTTGTTGCTGGATACGGACGTAGACAAAGGTCCGAGCAAGTCAAGGCCGACGCGAAAGGAGGGCTCCGATGGAATGTCGGCAGGTTGAAGCAGGCTAGCCCGGGGAAAGTGCAGGACGTTTTGCGCCGTTGACAGCGCTCGCAGGCAGCAACGTATCGGTGCACAGAACGATACAAGCCAGGCCAAAAGAACAGCTGTCACACGCGGTCGTAGGTGTGTGAGGCGCCGAGGTGTTCCGCAGTTGGAGCATCGTGTATATGTCGACGAATGGTGGTACGCAGTTCTCGAGGAATAACTTGCAGTAATTCCGGCCCGTCAGGTTTCACGTTGCGAAGGTATAGAACTTCATTGCGTAGGACATACCGGCGTAGAGAAAGGTCGGAACGAGCGGAAGTGCTGAATGGTGAGCTTTAGGGATTCATTCCGACGATGTTCGGTACCGATATTGCGTAAATCAGATATGGCGAACACACAGGAATCATTGCCATGACCAGCGAGGCTAGCAGGGTCCACCGGATGGCGGGAAAGACAATCGGCATCGTGATGTAGCCTGTCAGATTTATGAATTACCTCAAATGCATATTCCTGTATTCTGAGAGCCCAGCGACCAAGGCAACGAAGGCGACCAATTGGGTCCTTGAGCGATGGCAGCAAACAAAGAGCGTGGTGGTCAATATAAACCGAGAATGCGCGGCTGTACAAATACGGGCGAAATTTCGCGACAGCCCAAACCAACGCAAGGCACTCGCGTTCTGTGATCGAATAGTTCCGTTCAGAAGTGGAGAGATGGTGGCTATCGTATGCAATAACACGTGTTTCGCCGTGCTGGTGCTGAGCGAGGACGGCGCCGATTCCATCCCCACTAGCATCTGTGCGAACTTCAGTAGTCGCGGATAGGTCGATATGAACCAATATAGGCGGTGAAGTGAGCAAGTTGGTCAGCGCCGGGAATGCAGCCGCTTGGTCGTGGCCCCAGGAGAAGAAGACGCCCTTCTTTAGAAGGTTGGTTAGGGATCGGGCTATGATGGCGAAATTGCGCATGAAACGGCGGAAGTACGAACATAATCCCACAAAACTCCGAACATCTTTAGTAGACGAGGGCACCGGGAAGTTTTTGACAACGCGAATCTTGTCAGGGTCAGGTTGGACACCTGTAGCACTTACAAGATGACCAAGCACAGTGATTTGTTGTCTTCCGAAATTACACGTTTTGGAGTTTAGTTGGAGTCCAGCCCGACGAAGGACTGCTGGTCGCCAGATGAGTAAGGTGACTTTCAAACGTTGGGAAAACACAATGACGTTGTCTAGGTAGCAGAGACAGATGGACCATTTGTAACCACGAAAGAGAGAGTTCATCATGCGTTCAAAGGTTTCGGGGGTGTTGCACAGTCCAAACGACATAACTTTGAACTGATAGAGGGCGTCTGGTGTGACAAAAGCAGTTTTTTTCTCGGCCTAAGTCGTCAACAGAAATCAGCCAGTAACCCGAGCGCAGGTCTCTGGATGAGAAGTATCTTGCACTGTGAATAAAGTCAAGGGCGTCATCAATTCGTGCAGCGGATATACGTCCTTGCGCCTTATTTTATTTAAGGAACGATAGTAGGCGCAAAATCTCTAGCTGCCATCCTTTTCCTTTTTGACCAAGAGACAGGTGCCGCCCACGGAATGTAAGAAGCCTCTATGACGCCTTTGGAGAGCATCTTATCGACTTCGCGTTGTGTGACCTGGCGTTCGGAATGGGACACACGATGTGGTCGCCGTGTGATAGAAATAGCATCTCCCGCATGTATTCGATGAATTACGAGAGCAGTATGACCCAGAGGGCGGTCATCGAAGTCGAAGATATCCCTGTAGGTCTCCAGTTTCCGCGGCTTGACAGGTCGGAAGGTCAGGGGCAATCATCTTGGAAATTTCGTCGGGGACTGGACTCGCCGGGCCGGTTGCGAGAAAGGACGAACAAGTTTCAGCGTCTAATGCCGCGATGTCGCATGCATCAAGCGCTGACACGATGGCCACTAAGATGCCTTGCGGATAGCTTCGGTCGAGTTGCTGAAGTTGAGGAGCGGAAGCTGGACGTGGTTGGTCGAAAGCAGTCACGAGGCTGTGCTGCACAGCAATATTTCGGGTCAACAGCACGTCAACTAGACCCGCCACGGTTGCTTAGTGACTATGGTGTTGGGCTGCTAAGCACGAAGTGGCGGGATCGAATCCCGGCCACGGCGGCCGCATTTCTATGGGGGCGAAATGCGAAAACACCCGTGTACTTAGATTTATGTGGACATTAAAGAACCCCAGGTGGTCTAAAACTGGTACAGCGCAACATAGAAAGGAACAAAAAAGCCGAGCCGGCCAGATAAAGAAACAGAGCGCAGGCTGAAATTTGGACCATCCAGGTGGTCCAAATTTCCGGAGTACTCCACTACGGCGTGCCTCATGATGAGATCGTGGTTGTACGTAAACCCCCACAATTTTGTAACGTCGGCTAGTGGAGATACTACGCAGTCACCGTCGGGGACTGGTGATGCCGTCGTCAAGGCAACAGACGTGGCGGCTTGCGGTGACAACCGAATGTAATCGACAGAGCATAAGCGGTGTGGCGGTGAAAGTGGAACAAGTTGAGGAAGCTCAAGTTGAAGGACGCCGGTTGAACAGTCAATTATAGCGGCAATCGCTAATAAATCGAGTCCGAGAATGACGTCGGTGCATTGCTGGATGACTGAAAACAAAACAGATATATGGTGACCGGCGATGGTGATACGAGCTGTGCACATTACGATGACCGCGGAACATCGTCCATCAGCGACGCGAATAATATCAGTAGTGGCGGGTGTAAGTACTTTCTTGAGGCGGCGACACGAAGTTGATTACTAATCACGGAGATTTGTGCCCCATGCAGTATGGACGAGTGCGGGAACAGTTAAGCCGTCAACGTCAACGTCGATCAAGTTTCGTCGTGTCGTCAATACGAGCAGAGGATTTGAGGTGGAAGTCGAACATGCAGCGCCACCTCTAAAAGCTGCATCCCTTAGTTTCCCTGTCGTAGGTTGAACGGCGATGTCGGGCGTCGTCGTAGAGGCGAAGGAGACGACGGGCGACACGCTGGCGGTGAACGGGACTGGTGACCTCGGGGCGACGGGGAGCGGCTGTGCGGCGTAGGGGTGGCATCGACCTTGTACGGCTCAAAAGGCTGGAAGCGGCAATAGCCATCACTGTTGTATGGCTGAGTGGGCTGGAAACGGCGGTAGTTGTCAGTGCGGCTAGCAGGGTCTTCTAGGGTGAACGGTGACACCACACCCAATGGTTGTTGCAATGGCGCGCGACGTGACCAATACGACGGCAGTAAAAACAAATCGGCCGATCATCTGCCGTCCGCCATTCAGCCGGATTTCGAGAGCGAGAGGACAGAACCGTTGTTCCTGGGGAGGCGATCTTCGGCGAGGCGGCGACCTAGGGCGAAAGCCAGGTGTCCGACAATGAGCAACAGTGCAGACGGCGAAACCCGTTCCTCCCGCACAACGGACTGGACCAGGGAAACGGCCGGCACGTAAAAATCGCCGTGGCAGGTGTTGGGAAGAGCAGGAGCAATTGCTTTGATTTTCCAACGAACGATTCGTATAAGTTTCGACGGCGGCGACGACTGCAGACGAGAGACCTGTTTGTCTTCGCATGATGACGTCAGAGCGGTGTTCGGTAGCCGAGCGAATGTCCTCGCAATACGCCGGCATTCTTCAATAATTTCGTGGACGGTCGCACAATTTCGGCACAATAATAGGTTGAACGAATCGTCTGCGATTCCCTTCAGCGCGTGACCAACCTTGTCCGACTCCGTCATGTTACTGTCGACTTTACGGCAAAGAGCCAAGACGCCCTGAGTGTAGGATGTGTATGGTTCAGTGGACGTCTGAGCGCGGATAGATATCTCTTTCGTTGCGGCTGCCTCTCGACCCATGGGCTTCCCAAACAAGGCCCTAAATTTTCTTTGAAAGTGTCCCAACTTCCAATCTCCGCCTCGTGTTTCTCGAACCATACCTTTGCCGTTCCTTGGAGATAAAAGAGCACGTTCGCCAGCATCAGCGTTGGGTCCCAACGATTGATCTCACTGATGCGTTCATAATCGGCAATCCAATCTTCATCAACTTCATGCGTACCGCAGAACATCCCTGGGTCTTTAGGATGCGTAAGCACGATCGTTGACTTTGTTGTCGTGGCTGGTGACGCGTCGTACTGGCAGGCGCAGGCGTGGTCGTGGTCTCGTCTGTCATCATGATAACCCCTACTGGACGACCATTGTGGAGCTCCGTTGTACAGAACTGCTGGACCCCACAGCTCCACCAAATTGTCACGGGGATTCACGAGTACACGGGGAAGGGGAAGAGATGAAACCATACATTACAATATTTACAGGCTGGTCCTTTAACGGCATGCTCATATATATATATATATATATATATATATATATATATATATATATATATATATATATATATATGCGCATTGAGTATACACTCCTTGATGAAAATAAAAAAAAAAATATTATGCAACCGAAGTGGCCCGACGAGAGAACAATTGTGCTCCCATGTGGAACACCTGCATGGAGGGGCCCTTTGCGTCCGTCCTTATGTCGCACCAGCCCCCAATGCGATCTCTATACGCGCCGTGCACGCCGACGGACGCGCCACTGGTGGCGGCCTTGCGCAGAACACGCGGGAGAGGAGCCTGGCGCGCGCCGTAGTTTGATGTGTCGTTGACAGTGCTTCTCTGTCTTGTTCACGTTTTCAGAGCAAGATAGGCAACACCATTCGCACGTGTGGGGTGGCCAAAGCTTGAGGAAATGTCGAAGAAGAATTGTTGCAGGGTGGGGGGCTCAAATACCGGTGAAAACGTGCCGGCGATACGGTTCTAATCATTCCCGGTAAAGCCTCATCAGCGGGAGCAACGGTACCAAAAATGGATCGTCGCTTCGAAGGGAAATTTCTTGTTCTCATCCTTTCCTTTGTCTCGTCAGTGTTTTTTTCCACTCGATCATAGTTAGACGCGTGAGCAACGAAGTTCGTCTGCAGTGCAGCATGAGGTTTAAAGGCATTTAGCTAAAGTTCGGAATGCTGTTTGCCGGTTATATTGTTTTCCGCTTCTTTACCGCGTTGCGCTAGCTAGGCAGCACGACTGCACGAGCGCATTGCGTTGTATGTTAAAGCTACTGAAGTTTGCAAGAACTGAAATTGTTGGTTTCATGTGGCGCGGTAAATCTTCGCACCAGATGTCGCGCACTTCATGTTTTTACATCGATTTTATGCGTGGCTTCGCACATGTTTAACTGTTGCTAGTTGCTCCATGCATAACTCTTGTCGATTGTTTTGAGCTGTGAAGTTTTCACCGTGCCTTGTTTGTAAAGGGTATAAATCATGCTGTGTCTTATCGGAATGATACCAAGGAAGTGCTTTTTCAACAGCTTTATTCTTTTCGCCCGAGGGCATCTTAGCTATTGTTTGCGTTTTTGGAAATGTGTTTAGAAAATAGGTAGTTCAGGGCGAGAATTGCTAATAGCTGCTGCATATGGTATTTTTGTTCCATTTCTCGCTGAAAAGTTCGCGTCCCGTTTGGGAAGTCATGACACCTCGATGCTGCCTGAGCAAACGTAACAAGCCGAGTGATTTGTTTGTTTCACAACGTAGTCCCTTCTTGCATGTGAGTTTTGAACTCAACTGAATTTTTTCTTATACTTACGCTGCAGACGACTAAACCGGGCCTTGCCGCCAGCGCTCATATACTTTGACTGGCGCTGCTCTGCATTTAAATATATTATGTGGCACCTCTCTCTAGTAATATAAAGAAGTACTGAAAAGTTAGTCAATCTCTAGCTTTGTACGTTTCCAAGCAGCTCCCTTGGGGAATTTAAAATTGCACAAACTGCAGCGGGAACGGTAGTTCATCGGCGTATGCAGCAGAATTGCGTCGGCGGTACAGCACTAACACGCGCTTTTATTAACCCGTGTGTTTGGTGAATTCGTTGGCTAGTGTACGCGTTTCCATCAATAAATTGGCAATTACTCTTCTTGAGGCGACTTCGACTGCATTTATTCGGCGATGTCACATGTATTCATCGGGAGAAAAATCACAACGGCATATGCAGAGATTGTGCCGTGCGGATTTGTTTGATATAAGTCTGCACTAACGATGGGTGCTTATTATTCAGGTACAGAAGCAGCATTGCGGCAGGGATAGAATAAAAAAAAAACCATCCAGAGATCGCATCGCTCAACAAAATTTATTGGCTAGTCAAAATGAGCTCCACGTCATGTAAATGGGGTTCATGGCGTTTGTCTGCGGGACACACCTTGCACGTATGTGGACCATGTCGTCCCAAACACCGGTAACATCGTGTTCATACCCGCTCGCACATAGGTCAGCATCTTCCCTACAGCTGCCACCGCAGAAGCAGCAGCCTGGCAACCGAACAAAGGAGAAATCGCAGCCGCGATCTTCAGCCATCCTTGCTGCAAAGGGTTGTCGTCTGCTACTGCTCCCGCGTGTACTGTTGGAAGCGTCCGCTAGGTGGCTTTCAGTGGCGCCTCTATAGGGCGGTGCACGAGGCGTATATTATCATGCAGAACCAGCCATCACAATTGGTTCTAACGTTTCTCCGCAGTAAGGAGAAAAAAAGGAAGAAAAAAGAAACACGAAAGAAAATAATCCTGTATTGCAGCCCTCTTATACAATATACTGCATTAAGCCCATTGAGTGCCTTTCATTTTTTTTTCTCCCTCTTACGCGGATTATAGAAAATGAAACACGAGGAGGTCGTTCTCCTTTTATTTGAACGACGAATTAAAAAAAGATCGTAATCCACACAGAGTATAAAAGCCGAACTGAAGGAGATGCTTCGGAGAAGTAGAAGTAAAGCGTCACTCGCATTATGAAAGACGCCGTGATGGAGGACTGTTGATTAACTTCTGTATGAGCTGGCGCAGTTGTTTAACACAGACCGAAACCGTGCACGAGTACTTTGAAAGCGCGCCACTTTTGCCATTTCAAACCATGTCTACAGCTGTCGGAATGGAGAAACGCGTGCTTCGATGTCAGCACCAGAAGACGCTCGCTCCTGTGCAGCCGCGGCGCGTAATTATGGCTAAACGAGACATAGGTTTCTCTCTGTGTTTATATATATATATATATATATATATATATATATATATATATATATATATATATATATATATACACCAATGTGAAAGCATGATGCGCCCCATGAGACAGAAAATCTGGCGTGATGAAGCAATCGTACCAAAACTGGCCGATGGCGCAGAGTCAAAAAACGTCAAGAAATGCTCGGATTGACGTCAAATTTCTCAGGGAAGTTCCTGCAAAGTAAATGAATGGCTTTGAAAAAAAAAATTTCTGCGTTTCCATCTGGGTAAGAATCGCAGTCGGGCCTCCGGGCTGCAAGACGAGCACGCTTCCCGGACACCACGGCGGGTCCGCGGTTCTGGCTAACTAAAGGTGCGCCTACAGTGCGTGAGCTCACGAGTGCGTTCATGCGTGCAATAAGCGCGTTCACGACGTTCCGCGGTCTACAAACGGTATCATGCTTTCGCATTGCCACACGTAAGCAGTCTTAAGTGTCTCGGGCGATTTTTTTTTTTTCTCCATCGACATTCGGTTCAAGTGTCCAAATGGGGTGCCGTCCACTGCAGCTACATGAAGCGTATAGTCGAGGACGAACTGTCGCCGTCCACCTGATTATTGAAGCGGGCTGTTAAAGCTGCGCTCTCTGGGAATGCAGCATTTGCATCCGGCCAACGAAAGTCACAGAGAAAATGCATACAGATTAGGCCCTGAGCAGCGGTGCAGTCGTGTGAGCACTCTTTCAGCTTCCCTCGCGTTTTAATTTCACTCATTTCGGGTGCATCTTCATTATTACTTCAACTTTCTCAAATTGCAACGAATGATCTTAGCAATTAGGGGGTTTCACGACTCAAATGCATAATCTGGCTGAGAGACGACAGACGGAGGTGACGAGGAGAGAGAGGGGGGGGGGGGCACCTGATTATTTCTGACTATTTGGGAATATTTAACATGCATTCAAAGCTACTATCATCCTTAATAGAGAAATAGGTTCAGTACTTTTTCAGACATGAAGCCGCTGAATGCTTCGGACGATATGCAACAAATAAGGTTCGTTTCCTCGTTTTTTTTTTCTTTATGAGAACGTTCTGACTCACAAGCACAACACGAATAAGAGAGAAAGAGAGAGAAAGAAAAAAGCAGGGATGTTACCAGAAAAAAATTAGGTTTGCTACCTAGAATGGTGGAAAAGGTACTTAAAGGGCTATGAAGGGAGAAAGACGAGTTGGGAAACTGAAATCGGCGCACAAAATTCTGAAGCGGCCCACGGCAAACTAAAGGCTTGTAGACTGCAGGAAGCAAGCTATCACTCTGCCTGCGTCTACCAGCTATCAATATATGCAGGCGCATCTGCATTCGGGCTTCAAGTGTAACAATCCTACAAATTCTGGCGACTGCAAAAGGCGGGACAAAGGTATCCATGTACGAATAACAGAAACAGAAAAACAAAAGTACTAGAGGACAACGCGGGAACTCTTTAGCCTGTATACTTGCGTTTCTGTCTCTGTCATTCGCGATGCACTTTCTAGCAAGCGCTCTCTCAAAATTAACATGAACCAACTGGTCGCATTCGTTACTCTGCTGACATGAAACGTGTTCCTCTCTCTCTCTCTCTTGTTACTTGAAGCACTTCAAAGCAGTTTATGAGAGGTAATGCTGTCATTCACCTGAAACTGGCACAAGACTACTGAAGAAACCGAGACAGGCTTCTCAGAATTGCAGCTGATAGAATATTCGTCTACAGTTCGCGGACCAAATTCCGCGCCAGTGCCTTACCGCGACAGTTGCTCTACGAATTGAGCTAACCAGGAGGCTTTCAGGTGGGCGGCACGATGGTGATTTAATCTGCAAATCTAAGCGCTGGAAAAATAATGATCAGTTATGTTAATTACATCACATTGGTCTCAAGGCCTCCTTTCACTTCATTCACGTGATACTATAAAGGCTGCCGATTCTAGATGCAAAGCCCACAACAAGGTGGGTAGCAGCCAAGCGCCTTTGCTGCCTTTTTCTGACGCGCAAGCATCAAATGGCCCATTGAGCGAAAAAGCCGGTGCCTGTAGCAGCGAATCGACACCTAACTTCACATTCGCTTCGACGCCACGTCACGCGCACGCCTCGCCGGAGCAGAACGGGCGAAAGGGAATGCCTGCTGCCGCGATGGCGCGCCAGGTATTGCATGAGTGGAGAGGGCATCGCCGCGACGCACGTCACCCTCGCTCTTAGAAGCCTGTGTCGTCCGCGCGTTTCTTGTCCACGAAAGCTTTCGTCCGCGTTTGAACTTCGCCTGGGTAATCGTTATAAAGAAATCAATGTATAAAAAAAAACAATAAGCTCGAACGAAAGAACGTTGATGGTAGTGAGTTTCTTACCTACGACCGCACGCTCTGAAGCCGACTGCCTTGTCCACTAGGCGAAACCAGCGCCTCCTAGATAACAGGCCTGTGCACTACTCTTTATGACATCATGCTTCTTGAGCCGAAACTTCCATTGCCAATCCCGGCGTGACGAAAGCGGTCCCCATTAGATTCTATGGCAGTCAGGCACGGTAGCATGACGTCACGAACCCAAGTGCACCAGCCTTGTGCTTTCTAGGAGGCGCTGGCCAAGCGTCTCAACGCGTTCGCTTGCCTGCGAGGAGTTCATAAATCGGAGGATCGACCGTTCAGCGGCGTTCAATCGAACATGAATACTTTCGCATTCACAACTCGTAACAAATGCTTAGGTGTCCTGTGAATTTTTTTTCTTCAATAGGAATTGTGCCTTTTATGTAGAACACTTATTCCATCAATAAGACTTGACTGAACATTGTTAGGATTCAGCAGGACGCCTTGAATTGTGCACGCCGATAGACGCCAGACAAACGTTCTAAACGTTTTTTTTCCCCTTTCTAACCAAGCGGCATTGTCCGTATTCTTCTAACTCATTTTTTCTCCTACAGAGTATGTCATTCTGCTTGGTTCGATCTGCTACCGCATACAGCGTTAAGACTATGAAAATAGCTATTTACAAAGCTTAAATATTTTCCATATCACTAGAAACGAACGGAGAAATGCACAGGTCGATAAGATAGAAGAACGCACCTCCCCCCCCCCCCCCCCCAGCCTCCATTTTTTTTTCGCTAGGTAGAATATATCAGCTGAGGCAATCGCGCTCCACTTTCTTCATTTGCAGTGCATTCCCTAATTTTCGTGCATAGATAAGCAAGAGAGAGACAGAAGTCACACGGGAAAGGCAGGGAGGTTAACCAGGCTGAGCCCAGTAGGCTACCCAGCATTGGGGAAAGGGGAATGGGGAGTCAAAGAGGAGAAGGAGGTAAGAAGTTCACAGTTTGTACTGTTGCACACACAAGCGTTCATCGCTGAGTCGTCACAGGCGGTCATACAGGCTGGTGCATTTCAAGAAAAGCACTAGCGCCTTTGTGGTCTTGCACATAGCAGACGCATGAGACCAGGGGCCCAAGATCTTCTCCTCTGTGAAAGGCACGTCATCTAAGTTCCCCCAAACTGTCCGAAGGGCACTCCTCTCATCTTCGTATGTGGGGCATTCATAGAGGAGATGTTCGGTCTTTTCTTGGACACCACATGTGCTGCAATTGGCACTGTCCGCCATTCCAATTAGGAATGAGTAGGCGTTTGTGAAAGAACCTCCTACTCGCAGGCGGCACAGTAACGTTTCTTCCCGTCGATTAAAACCAGGTAAATGTTGTAATCTCCCATGTGGGTCGATGGCATATAGGCGCTGGTTGGTGAACTCCGGTGTGTTCCATTTCCTTAGAGTAATAATATGGGCAAGACCACTGAGGTGCCGCGCTGCATCCGTTCTCGACAATAGTATCGAGGTGCTTTCGCATTCACCATGTGCCTCTCTGGCAGCTTTGTCGGTACTTTCATTGCCAGTAATGACGCAATGCCTAGGTAGCCATTGAAATACAATATCGTGACTTCTGTCCACCACTTGATGGCAGCGTAATAGTCTTTCTGCTACCAATTGTTCATGTGGGCGTCGGCGCAGAGCTGATGAGGGTGATTGCAGGACTTCCTTTGAGTTACAGAATATTGCCCAGTGACTTGGTGACTCTTGTAGCACATATAGCACTGCGCTGCGGAGGACGGAAAGTTGGGTCCCTGTCGATGTTGTGACATGGCTCATCTTGAACTTCTTGCAGACTGGCATCGAAGGCAGACTGGCATCGAACCAGTAGAGCTGGTTAGAGTCGAAGAGCCAGCCGTCTGCATAAATGTGAACTCGATTGGGGTATGAATAATGCAGTAGATGTAAAGCGGATTGATTCAGGGCACAAGTTGGTAAGACGGACTTCTTTCCAACTCCAGGAATGGAAAGCCGCACTTGTGGCTGCCGGAGACACCACAAAGGACGAGGTGATCTTGCTGCAGGCGTGAAATCACATGAAAGAGAGGATCGGTAGGAGGCTACAATGCCCGAAAAAGTTGCCTCTGGTCTACTCTCCGAGAGAGAAGCAAGACGTTGAGACTGGAGTCGGGAAAGCAGACGAAGATGATTTCTAAGGGTGTCTGTGGCGATATACGTACTGATGAGATGTTCACTGGCGACGAAAATTGTTGCGGTAGACCCCGACAGGTTCTAAGTGCTTGAGCTTGCATGCTCTCAAGCACTCTGAGATTTGTCCTCCAAGTACTTGGCAGCACCGGAGTGCTGTAACGCAAGAAACCCATCAAGAGCGCTTTGTACAGTTGAAGCGTAGAACACACCGACGGTCCCCATTCTTTTCCAGCCATGGCTTTGAAAAGGTGACTGATCGAGAGGAGTCTCTTCCTTAGTTAAATACATGGAGGCTCCAGGAGAGGTCGCGGTCGACAATGATCCCTAAAAATTGATGGGTTCTCTTGTACAAGATGGGATGGCCATTAATAGACACCGGGTATCCGGTCATCGATTTTCGCGTGAAGGCGACTAATGCGCATTTTTCGGTTGAAACTCCGAGGCCTTGTCTTTGAAGATAAGTAGACGTCATCGTTGGAGCCTTTTGTAACCTTGAGTGAACCTGCGGGCGAGTTACTCCTGAAGCCCGGAACGACAGAAAGCTGAGCTAGTTGTTAAGGATTTATAATGCAAAAAAGGGGGGTGAGGCGTGCAGACATGGACACAAGAGAAGTGGACAACGCGAACGCGTTCGTGTTGTCCACCTCTCTTGTGTCCGTGTTTGCACGCCTCACCCCCCTTTTTTGCATTATGAATCCTAAAGCCCAGATGGAAAAGTCATTTGTGTAAATGGACAGACTGACCGACTGTGGCAGGGATTCGGCCAGCCCAATCAGAACTAGCTTCAACAAAACCGGGCTCAAAAAGCCACCTTGCGGAATTCCATGGCTGGTGTAGTGGTCGGTAGTTTGACTATCCTCGGTGACTGCAAAGAAGCTCCTTTGGGACAGGTAGCTCCGAATTCACCGAAAAGTGCGGCCTCCCATTGCAGCAGCTACGAGTGTGTCGAGAATGGCTTCGTGCGAAACATTATCATAAGCGCCCCTCACATCTAAAAATAGCGCTACAGAGAGGCATTTGGATGATTTCTGTTGTTGAATCGAAGACACAAGATCAATGACGTTGTCGACCAAAGAACGGCCACGTCGAAAACCTGTCATTGCCTTTGGATGAACATTGTAATGTTCAAGCAGCCACTTGAGACGCGTGGTTGCTTGAACATTACACAGCTGACGAGAGCAATAGGTCGATATGATGTCAATTCAAGGGGAGACTTTCCTTGCTTTAAGACTGGGACAAGACGGCTACGCTTCGACTCAGAGGAAACAACACTGCCACTCCATGAGAGGTTGAGATAACGCAGCAGGATCTCTGCTGTTTCATGGTAAAGGTGGCGGAGAGCAGCGTGCGTGATGATGTCGGTTCCGGGCGAAAAGGAACGCCTGCAAATGGCTAGAGCAGCGCGCCTACAGTTGTTCCATGGAGAAAGGTTTGTCCGTTGCCGAAACTTGCATGAAGGGAACTTCGTACAATTTAACATCCTTTAGTAGCACTCTTGTCATCTGCAATTGCCTCAGAAAAGTGTTCGCCAGCATCCACTTCTCGACAGCCTTGGTGGAGAGACAGTGCCTTAAAGGGGTGGCGTTGCTGAGAGGATGAGCGAAGGGCCTGGAGAGTTCGCCGTACGCGAGAGAGCTTTACGTGGGTCCAAGAAGTTACAGAATGATTGCCATCGTTCGTTGCCTAATTTGTCTATGCGACATCGTATTTTCTTTTGCGTGCGCCTGGCCTTCCTAAGGTCTAGAATTGACTTTGTGCGTCCATACCTCTTATTGGCTTGCCAACGTACGGCACGAAACCTTTCTAATTCAATGTCAAAGTCCGTGCAAGTAGCTGAGCATGAGAAGCAGCGCGTTGCAGCATCGCGTCCGCAATCACAAGCTATATGCTACGCGCAAGGCCACCCTTGCATTCGGCGTTCATAGAGGCTTGAAATGCGGGCTTGTTCGAAATGCGAAATTGTTCGAGAGACCACAGGGGAAGACATACTGCTTAGACCTTTGATGGGTACGTAAATAGAAATAGGGCCACTTCCACGTGTTTTCAAGTCAGTAAAGCAGTAGACGCTCGAAGTAAGGCATCGTGACACCAAAGTCAGATCTAGGCAGCCGCTGCACGACGACCCTTTCAAGAATGTTGGGCTGCCGTCGTTCAAAAGGCAGAGGTTATGGTCCGAAGCAAATCATACAAGAGCCCTACCTCTTAAATTGGTTCTTGTACTCCCCCAAATTGGGTGATGAGCATTAAAATTACCGGTGATTATACAAGGACTGTCGTGCAAACATTTTCAAGCCTTTTGCAGTCTGAACGATTCGATGGGGAAATGTAGCCTGCGACGAGTGTGAAGGAGAGCCTCTTCGTCTTTATGCTAAGGCACACATACTGGTTGTCGTCATGGGGAGACACGGCCGGGGCCACGTAGGTGAGCTCCTTGCGAACATAAACGAGAAATTTGCTGCTTTTGTCACACGTGGTGGAAACAAAAGCTACGAATCCCGATAGTCTGAGGATGTTTGTCCCGTTTGGTTCACAGATGACTAGCACCGAGAACCGATTTACATGTACAAACTGACGAAAATCAAAAATACGCAATTTCAGGCCTTTCGCATTCCGCTGAAGAATTGAGGCATGCTTGACTTCATCTTGAAAGGGTCGCTTCTGCAGAAGTAGGGGAGTGATTTTTCTAATGCAAGCTTTCAAGCACAGGAGCGAGAGCATCCAGTACTTGTAAAGCGCATCGTGTAGTCGAAGTTTGTGCATTTTCCAAAAGTGTGGAAATCGCAGTTATTAGCGACTTCAGCAATATAGCCACATGCACATCCTGTTCAGGCAGCTTGTCGGAAGCAAAAGGTGCGTTCGATGAAAGCGATGTACGCCGCTCAAGCTCAGCAGGTGGGTGTGCATTCGGTAGTGCCGGCCAGGCAACGTCATAAGCACTTTTCTGGGCTTCTTTGCCATTCATAACTTGGCGTCTGGTCTCGCGCAAGGACTGCTGCTCCACAATTCGAGGTGATGACACCACTGGATTAGGTTGGTGCTGTGCGGGCCCTTTCGCGCTCTTTGGGGAATGTTGGCGGTGGCGGCGGGAGCGTCGTTTTTTCACAGAATCGGCTGCTTCCCGGTGAGTAGAGCCTTCCCTTATTATCTCCTTGGGGGCAATTTCTCGACGTGGTTTCATGCGATTCTTTGCAGCTTCTGCACTTAAATACAGTTGCTTGGCAGGATGCCGTGGTGTGAGACTCGGCGCAGCGTACACATACTGCCGCGTTATTACAAACACCTCTGACGTGACCGAACCGAAGGCACTTGTGGCACTGCAGAGGTTTCGGAATGAACGGCTTTATGGGGGGGCGAAAATGGCCCACCTCGACATTAGATGGTATGAAGACTCTCTTCATACACCGTGAATTGCCAACCCGAGGTAGGTGCATGATGGCAGCATCAGGAGTGGCTCTCTCGACTAGGATAGGCAAGTCTCCATCCAGGATTACAGCCTATATGTCATAGATAATGCCTGTTGCGGTAGCCTTGTCGAATGGAATGTGGTAGCGCACTCTGATCCCGTTCAAATCGTTTACTGTACGCAAGATGTGGAAAGCGGTTGAACGCACGACATCTACAGCGAGTATGTTTTGCGGATGTTAATTCTTATACCGGTTATTTCATGTGATACTAATCTTTCAAGGAAGGTGGAGACAGCTTGCCTATTCAGGCGCCGCAGCTTGTCCGCGGAAACCACCGGCATGAAAAGTATGGCGGGGGCTCGAGGACGCCTCGTGTTCTGTACTGTAGACGTAGCTGAAGGCGAAGGCGTCCTGAGGCTCCTCTGCTTCGCCTTGCGACTTTGCCAACATTCTAAGGCGTCTTCGGAGTCTTCTCCTCTGGCCGAGAAGAGTTGAGTGCTATCACTGGCGGTATCGTTCAATTCGCTGTTACGCTTGGCATCGTCGAACGCTAGACCACATCTGGGCAAAGCCGGGCAGTGTTCACTTCCATCACTGCCGGCGGGAGACCGATGTCCCGCAGCTAAACGCCGAAAAAACCAAAAATCAGAAGATGAGAAAGCACCGGTCAACTAAAGACGCACTTCGTCGCTCAGCAAAGGCCGTTAATGATCATATATGTAAATCAGTCAAACTTTATGTAAATCAGTCAAACTTTCTCCTTTCATCACACATGCATATTTAATTGAAATGCTATAAATGCGTTATTGCGCAAAAACGTCTTGTTTAATACCACGTCTGCTTGTAAAGTTTACAAAGCGCCGGATTCCGCGAGAAACAGAAGTTTCTATGTAATCTAGGCATACGCGCGGCCGTAAAAGAGAACATTTAATATTTTATCGCACGTGGTATGTGATAGCATGGAGTTCAGGCTGCATGCTCGCGCGACACGAATGTTCAGATTTATTGCAGCTCCCGAGGCGTGTGAAATTTCGGTGCCGATGGTATAGAAGATTAGATAGATAGATAGATAGATAGATAGATAGATAGATAGATAGATAGATAGATAGATAGATAGATAGATAGATAGATAGATAGATAGATAGATAGATAGATAGATAGATAGATAGATAGATAGATAGATAGATCCACGCACACGCACACATACATCACGCAAGGAACTGCATAGATACGCACTGTAAACAATCGCTACCGTACATGCATAATAATCTGTGAAGGCTTGGTGCATGTGGTATGCACTGTGCACACATCGATATTTCAACCTCTCGCAATAGCTAGCTAGGGAACAAAGCTAGCGAAGAGTGCACATGTGCGCATACAAAGTATTTGCAAGACACCGTGTAGCATTCGAGAGGCGTTCTTGTTAAGGGCACCGTCTGCGTACGCAACGGAGAAACTAAGAGGGAGCAGGCAACGAAGAAAAATGTTAATTAGTTTCGCACACTCCGCATGGAAATGAGACCGTGTTTCAATTTCTGCCGGTCGAGGCGGACCCAATGGGCTTGAATTCGGGCCCCGCCATCTGAAATCTCCGCTGTGCTCGTAGTATCATTTGCGAAGCGTCCGCGGGGGGAAAAAAAAAACAAAAGAAGAGAGGAAAAAAGAAAAGAAAGAACAAGCCACCGAAGTCGCTTCCTGAGACAAATGGGCCCAGTCTTTAGCAGTGCTGTTTTAAAGCTTATCAGGTCATCAGAAACTCATGATTACCTCCTGAAAAGATTATACTTCGCTTCAGCATTTTTATTCGTGGTGTGTCAAAAGCGAAGACGCCGGTGTGACGACAGTGTTAGCTGAAATCGGGGTATTTCGTCATAAAAAAATCGAGCCGGTGGGAGGGGTCTGATGGCCACAATGTAAATTAAAGAGCGTGCTAGAGGCGCACAAGTGTGCCAAAGTTTAACCAACCTTTCTTTTTATAGTAAAACATCACATTGTAGATGTGTTAAGCCATGTCACAATGCGCGTAGAAAGCATATATGTTTAACTATAAGAACTACGTGTTTCTTCAACTGCAGTTTAATGTGCTCTAAATGTTATTGGCATATCAGAAACACTTTGATTCGGAGCTCATTAATCAACCTTGGGCGCCATCCCCGTCAATTCCATCATCGCATTTCTTTCTCTTCCCCCCCCCCTCGCAGTCCTCAGCAACCGTCGCTACACTCGAGAGCTGCTCGTGCGGCTTGATTACTTTGTTGACTGAGCCGACCAGGATGTTTAGCAAATACTCAATCAAACACAACTATATAGCGCGCCGTATATATCTCGCAACTGCTCACTAACTTTATTCGAAATGTGTACACAGTGACGTCGAGTAAGCTACTGATGAGTGGCTCCATCGACGCAGAGGTTCCCGAACTCGAAGGACCTTTCAACTGGATGTATTACTCATGTAGAAACCTGTTGCAGAATGCAGTACACGAAAGTTATCGAGGACTTAACAGCTCGAGTGCACGGCAACCCGCACGGCGTAGGCGTTAACTTCCGGCTCATGTGGATAGCCTCTCGGATTATGCTTTGTCCTCGACCGCTCGTTTTTTTCGCGTCGAGCCTCAACCTCGCCCTGCGCAGCTCCTCTCCGCACTTACGGCAGCTGTTTGCCAGTGTTTTCATTCTACAGCGCATGTGCGTCTGTCATTGCGCCGATGAGCCTGCTGTTACAGCGACGGGCGTGTACTGGCGCTTTCGCTTGCGCGTCTTGCACACAAAGCCCTCTGTCTCATGAGGGGTCAAATGAGTACTACGCGCTCACCGAGCTGGCACTAATAATAGTAAAAAAATAATACAGAAGGCGGGACACTGCGAGAGTGATCTTGTGGGAGCTAGGTAGCTCATACGTCCTGCAAAATTGAAAAAATTTGGAGACAGGAGACACGATTTTATATGCGATAACGTGATAAAGTACCAAATAACTGTCTTATGATAGTGAACGGTGTCTTAATGAGGGCAGATGCGATGAAAAAAAAAAAAACAGAAAACAACAACGAAGGAACGCAGCGAGAAGTGCTGACAACTCCTACTGACAGGAATAACTGCGTATCCCATGCATATCTCCATTCCGAGAGTTATTGTGCAGCACGCTCGGAAACGGTAGTATGATGCCACTAAATGTTTTTTTTTTTACATTCAAAGGAGTAGAGATGATTGCAGGCTTTGCGAGACTGGGCTCGAAGCCGCAGCGACAAAAATAACTGGTCAGATGTACCAATGACGTTGCAACGGTGCAACTGCTCTAAGTAGCATGCAGACTTTCCGTCATCATATAGAAGGACCGTAGGCCCGTCATAACCAGTCATAGCTGAAGACCCTGCTGCGTGTAACTCGTGTACACTGTGCCGTTACAAAGACAAACGACGTCAGTGCACACGTTTCTAGCTGTTGCGTTCTTCACGAAACCTGCTAAAACAACGAGGCTGAAAAAAGAAACTTACAGAAAAATTTTGTGCAGAAACCATCGACGATGACTGTCAATGCAAGCGAATAGCCGAATGCTTCAACAAAGATAATCGCTTTAATAAGGAAATGGCGCTTGTCAACGTATATATATATATATATATATATATATATATATATATATATATATATATATATATATATATATATATACACTCTAACGATTTTGACTCTGTGACTTATTCTAAACTGTATCCTGGTAAAATTAAACGTCATATTCAATAATCCCTGTCTTGTTTCTTGGATAGCCAGTTTTCTTCGTTGTCGCTCACAATTTGTTTCCTTTAACTTAGTGGATACAACTCCTGTTGACGTTACGTCAGGCGTTGCTCAGGGATCCGTATTAGGCCCTTTATTATTTCTAATGTATATCAATGATTTACCTCGTAGCTCCTCACATAAAATTAGACTTTATGCAGATGACTGCGTATTATACCAATCCATTACCTCCATCGATGATTACCACCGTCTTGCCCAATCCCTTATGACTTCCTGCGCTTGGTGCAAAACGTGGCAAATGAACATCAACTGTAGTAAAACAGTCGTGATGTCATTTTCCAATAGACTGAGCCCCCTCTCGTTGATTTATTCTCTGGATGGCATCCAACTTGAAAGAGCATCTCAACATAAATACTTAGGTGTCATTCTAACCAAACATCTTTTATGGTCTAAACATATTGAATATGTAAACGGGAAAGCCCTACAACCATTAGGTTATTTGCGCCGCACTTTAGCTAAGACCACCTGCGATACTAAACTGCTTTTATATAAAAGGCTAATTCGCCCTATTCTAGAATATGCATCTGTGGTTTGGTTGCCCTACAAACACCTCTGGTCTTTCTGATTGTAACTATATCACATTTACTAACGCAAGCTGTACCCATAGCTCCTACGCCTTGAATATAACGCCTATTTATGCCCGTAATAAAACCTTCAAGTACAGTTTTTTTCCACGTACAATAGAGCTTTGGAATTCTCTACCCGGTAACATTCCTTCACTATCACTAAAAGATTTCATAGCTACCAGTGGTAAGCACTTGGCTTACATGTAAAGCGATTCTTTTCGATCATTCATCTTTTTGTGTTTATGTGTGTCTTCAATGTGTAATGTATAGCAATATAAATAAATAAATAAATAAATAAATAAATAAATAAATAAATAAATAAATAAATAAATAAATAAATAAATATTGCAGTGAGGTTATCTTGGTAGTGTTTGTTGTTTCATTGCGAAGTTTCGTTGAGAACAGAGCTGTGAACCAACACATCCGTGGCGGTTGTGTAGGTGAACAGAACGTGCGTCTCGAAGCACTATAGCAGGCAGTTTTAGATTTTGCGTCTCGGTGCCGAAGCCGATAGTACTGCAGAGAGCCAGCGCCACTTCCAGCATGACTGTATGGTGTATGGCTGCGCTACTATAACAGGGTCCATTTTATGCTTAGTTGTCACTGTGTGTTCCACCTTAGCAGCGCAACCGTACACCTCACACGGTCATGCCATGCCGACTATAGCCCCCGTCCAATCACTTCTGAGGGCTTCCAGCAAGAAGCGTTGCGAATTTCTGCTATATGCCGATGCGACGTGCTCAGACATACATCGCTTACAAGGGCAAGCGCCGAAACCGCGGCTGTGTTCGGAAGACGGGCGAATTGCAGCGACGCAGGGCGCGTCGCCCTTCGACCGCACTCGGACATCCGAGGCCGACGGGACGTCGCAGCGCGCACACTCGAATGCGTGCCTCCAGGCCGGCGGTATACAAGGCGGGCAGTGGCGTGACGAGGAAATCGAGTCTTCGGCGCGCTGCGATGAACGCATGCCACATCCGCCGCAAATACACAAAAGAGTAATTTGGGTGGTTTCGGGCTCTATTAGAGTGACTCGGTGAAATCGGGTCGCTGCATAGAAATAGCTTTCTTCCTCGTGCACGGAAGAAGCTTGTACCGCAACAGCGCCTGTTTGTGTCTTACACGTCTCCTTTTCGTCCACGTCTTTTGCGATGCTGTACCACTCCTTGTCCGGGCATATTATTTTCACCGGCGTACAGTAACGGGTGCTGCGTGACAAACATAATCATTCATTAGAAAAACAAAGAAAACGAAAAGTAGTTATCGCGGCATTGAGATTGTTTCGAATGTTGGTGGCTGTAGATTGCCGGGAGGCATACAACAATTATCGGGTTCCTGCCTGCTTGAGTAATCGGATCAACATTCTCTGTTAGCTTTCAGAGTCAGACAAGCTGGAAAGGCGCGTTTAAATCCGTATCGGGCATAAGCAGTTCTTGTCATTGTGGCGAGGAGAAAAAGATTATGCGGATCCAACGCACTGTGGGGACCGACGTAAGCGAAGCCAAGTGTGCTGATTGATGATAATTGGCGGTGAATATGCAATTTCGTCAGCGTTTAGTCCAATACAAGAGTGGTGAGTTGATATTGAACGTTACCTTGTGTGCACCACTGCTGTTTCTCTGTGTAGTCTGGGCGTCCTCGACGCTGAGTGCACGCTTTGGAGCCATATTGTTGGCGCGCGTTTACGTGCTCCTTCTGCATACGTGGCCAGGCCAGCAGGCTTCCTCCTGGTCGGCTTCTGTTCCTCCCTCTGATTTGGCGGTCGAGCTTTTCTTACGCAGTGGGTCGAGCAGCGTACCCGTGGCTTTGGTCCCGAGTGATGGCGCAGTGATTCGCATGAAGAATCCCGAGGCAATTCAAACCGAGCTCCGGATGGCCTCGGACAATTTTCAACAAATCGCCGAGGTACATGATGATACATCAAAGCCATCAACTTCTGAGAAAGTTGACCACATCTGTCTTTCCGATATAGATGGAATGCAAAATCAACACGCCGGGATTTGAACTACGGTCCTTTTGCACGCGAGACGGATGCTCTACCTCAACGCCATCGCTGCATTTATTCGCCATAAGAAGTTTAACAGTAAATCAGTGGAACTGTCGTTCACACTTCACAGTGGCGTCGGCATTGGTAAACGCACAAAAAAAAAGCAGTAATGGTTGCTACGTCATCAAAAAAAAGAAGTTTTTAGCTGCTGTATAAAACAACGGCCACGTCATACTGTCATGATACCGTCCTGTGGTCGCAGCACTGCCTCTGCTGCGGAGCAAGGACTGCGATATCTGAGCTAATACTAAAGGTGTTGCTCACGTGCGCAGGAGCAGACACGTGGACACGCAAATCTACAGAGGCTCGAGCCTGCTATAAACTCGAACCTGCTACCATAAACCGTACGCTTCATTTCATCTGACAGCGTCGGGCGCTGTAGGCAGACGTGCAGCGATCAGTAGGAACACCGCGTGTGCGCTACCAAGCTCGGCATTCTTTCGCGCCCTCAGTGAGAAATTGTGGCGTTTTCGTTTTTTCCCTGCATGCCTCGAACTCTAGAGCACGCACACCAATATTGACGCCTATAGTGAGCGCTTGTGTGCAGCTTCGACGAGGGTGCACGCGCTCTGCGGTTAAACCTTTTCTTTCTTATTTATTATTATTATTATTATTATTACTATTATTATTACTTTGCCCGAAGCATTAAGGCGAGCGTTTATTTCGGCTGGCGCCTCGAGGATCTCGTGCTGAACCCTTCGCACCCGGTGTTTTGCAGTCTAGCCGTATTTAAGAACGTTCAGGGCGCGCATTTGCCCGCACCCTTGGCTCGAACAACCATGCGAACAACCATGCCTCTGTGTGTGCTCAGGATGTTATGGGCACCAAAGTGGAAACGAGCATCACAACGACGAAGTTTTGTCCTTGTCTGCCTGCGCCCCCCCCCACCTTTTTTTTTTACCTGTTGCCTTTAGATAAGTGATTTTCTATAGCATTTGTTAGGTGCGGGATACAGGCCGAGGCTGTCACAACAGCGCTTTTTAGAGTACGTCAATATAGCGAGAGAGAGCGCCAAAGCTTTTAGCAAAGTATATTTCGTTCAGAGAGATATTTTTCACGATATTTCGGGTTATGAAAGGCCGTGTTTCAACCCAGCCGAAAGTGTATTCGCGATAACCTAAACTTGTACGCAGTAATTCCCTTTAAAGGAATCCCATCAAGGCCACGACAGCTCACCCGTCGCTTTTTGTTGGGCTCAATTTCACAAGCGCATCGCGAAGGCGAAAGAAAGAGAGAGAGAGAGAAACTAAGCCATGTGCAATGCCGCCATCGGCGACCTTGGTACGAAAAAGAAACGGGAACAAACAAGCAAACAAAAAGACGCCGGGCGGCAGGGATAAAGGAAGAATGAAATTCTGAAAACTCGATTAGACCTGTTTACAATTCGGAGTTCGAAACCAAGGCCTGACGCTTGAAAAGAGGCTTTTACGGGGCTGTTTTGACAACGCATTAAATGTCTTATCCCTCCGTGGAAAGAAACCCCTTCGAGCGTCGCCCGTAATTTCCAGGCGCACGTTGGCTCTCGCTGTGGACAGCTCAGAAAACAGGCCGGCCCTTTCGCAGCGCCCACCCAGCAGGCCTCGGCGCTTGAGTGCTTCGCGGTCGACAACGGAGAAAAGGTGAGACAGCCGGGGGGGACGACGCAGAAAGACCGGCGGCGTCGCTGAAGAAAGAGGAAGCCAACCAAGCGACCGCAGCGCGCTCCGCCGCCCCGTGGACGGGGCCGACAGCGAGCCCACGCGCTCGGGCGCTCGGACCGCCATACAACGACGGTAGTCGGGCAAGGCCGGCGCCGTCAAGTTGGCCGCGGATTCCATCCGAGCACCCCTCCCGCTTTCACTGTGGCCTCCGTGATTTCACGGACCGCTTTCCGTGTTTACTCGCCCTCGCCAGCCGGGAGAGAAACGTTAATTTCCCTCACTGTCCATCACATTTCCTCGCCCTGAAGTACGCTTCTCGCACTCGAAAACGGCCACGATTTATCCTAGGCCGTGCCCATTAATTCCACCATCCGGGTAACGCGCCAAGTGGACATCTCGCGAGACCCGCGCGCGCACTTTCGGTACGAAGAGTTGGACGACGGTGCGAAGGGGCTCGCGAGCGAGGATATAAATACAATCGGAAGACTGGGTTATATATACACTCCGTTATTGGCATGAATTAGCTGACGTTTGAGCTTCGAGTTAGATATCGCAGTGCGCACAAAAGGCCCGGCTCACCAAAAATAAGATTGTCTTCCTTGGAGCTTAACCCTCGAACTGCCCGGCATTTATGCGCGCATGCAAAAGAATTTGTTTCTTACGTTTTGTTTCTCTCATTGTAAACTAACTAAAAGGTGGAACAATGTGCGCTTTCAGTTTTTTACGCTTTTCTTTTTTATTTATTTCTTGCTTACTCTTCTTTCTTTTGCTTTTCGTGGTGGGAATATTAGACATTCGGTACAGCGTCTTCTAGACTTGCGAGAAAAAGGAAAGAAAGGAATCAAATGAAAAGAAAAGTGGGAGGGCGATTACGGTTTTGGGGTCAGTCAACACATCGAAAAAAAGGGCCGAATGCACAAAGCGCTTCGTGCGCTATAGTGCAGAATGTAATAAACATTCGCAGTTCCGCCCGACAGGCGAAGCACTGATAGCGATAGCGAATTAGTAGATAGCTGTACGAAGTAAGCATAGTAGTATTATCGGCCGTATGAACTTGTAAACATTAGCTTACTAACTAAATTAACAATGACAGAATGTGTAAGCGTGACTCAACGAGGACAGAAAGAAACATACACACAGAGACAGCGCTTTCTTTGTGTGTCTGTTTCTTTCTACGTCCTTGTTCAGTCGCGCTTACACATTCTATCATGGATCCAAACCAACAAGCCCGTCAACGTGTTTTAACTAAGTTAACCAACACAGTGTCACGCGCGCACAGGTAAACATGAACACATCTCACTCGATGAGAGCGTAAACTGTCTGTGAAAACGCTGGAGTGAGGAATCGCGGCAGCAGCCACGAGCCAATTGACCTCCGTGCATCTCTTGCTTCATCGCAAACGAAACGTCCAAATCACAGCGAATATGAAGCTACCGGCACTACGCGCACCCTGCAAACATTGCAGATCGCTTTGAATATGAGGCCTGCGCGGGCGCACACTTTGGCCACGTTGCAGATCGCTTTCAAGACACACGAGCGCCGGCAACGCGTAATTCGCGTAATCAACGCCGCAGTAGACGCCGCGGTTCTCTCCACTCTGTACGGAGCAGCGGGTGAGTTCTCTAGAGGGTGTGGGTGAGGCACCCTAGCAGCCGCCCTCCTCCCTCGGATGACCTCCCTGCCTCGCGCACCGCAGGAGAGGGCGTGCATCTGGGCGGCGTTCCTCGCTCGCTCGCGCGAGATTGAACCGCGTTCGCCGGCTCTCCCTCACACGCTTTCACTGATACGGAACCACACGGCGACAGCAGAAATATGCCTGGAGTGTCTATGTAATTGCTATCGTAATAAAAATGGTAGGTGACCCTAATCTTTCACTTACGTTTCTCTTAGTGGCATTCGCATCTCGGCGTTGGTGTTCGTTAGGTTAAGCGAGCGAACGTCTTTCCCCTAGCGCGATATGCGGGTGAGGAGCGAGGGAAGGCGAGGAGGAAGCGCAGCGGGCAACCCGCCGGGGCGTAGCCCCTTAGCGAGCGGCACACGAAGCGCAGCTTACGCGCCCTCTCCAGTGCTGACGTCAGAGCATGTAACGGCGCGCGCGCTCAGCGGTAGCGAGCGAGCGAGCTAGCAGGTGAGCGCCGGGAGAGGAGATTCGAGAGAGGGAGTGACGTCGCATCCGCTCTGCTAGGCCGATGTTCAGCCTATGCCAGGCAACTGTTTTCCATTAATTAGCCCGTTAAATACCATGCCATCTTCTTGTATGTAACGTCATTACTTCCGCTTTCTACTTCCGGGTTTCCAGGAACTTTGCCAAAGTCGTGCTCACGTGGCGAGTCTCAAAAGTCTACAATTGTGTGCTTTGGCGTGCGGTTATCTGTGATTTCTAACTAATTCTAATTATTACAGACACTTCAGTAACTTAATTTGTAACTAAACTTATGCTCTGATATCATATCTATAATGAAACCCATTTAATTCTGTACTGCACAATTTTTTCCTGATTTATTTTGAATTTCATCCCCGGTCGTCTCAGGAGGTGAAGAAACAAGAGTGTCACTCGATGTTCGTGTCAATAAAAAAAAAAAAAAAAAAAAGAGGCGCAGATTATAGAGCTGACAACCCACGTTAGCCAATGTGGCTGGTCAATTACGATCACTTTTTATGAAAGAAAACTTCGTGCATTCGGCTTCAGGTACGTATTATTAAAAAGCTCTTACGCTTGAATTGTTCGTAAGAGAAAATTTCAGCCACTCCTAATGGTGGACGTATCATTAGCTAAGGCGGCCGGTCACGGTCAATGGCAAAAGAGCACTTAAGTACGAAAAGCTTTGTGAATTTGGCCCCTGATTACCAATATCATGTACGCACTCTATACCTATGTGCACTACACCCAGAATAAGCAGGACATATGCACCTCGTGGTCAATACTGCGAAACTGCCGTGCGCGTACGATGTGTACAAGTGTGCGTTCTGCAACACACATAGCCAGTGTTTCACGAAATGCGTCCGAAATTGCTTAAGTATATGGAATATAAGTAAAGTGATTTTCTCTGGATGGTTTTTTACCACAGAGGCCTACATTTGAAAATGACTCGATGTAGTAATTACTGAAGTAATTATGCAAATTAGACTAACTTTTTAACCGAAAGAGCCATTCGAGTGGTCCCAATATAGAAGACTCTAAGCGTGCCATCCGAGGAGCTCATGGCCGTTTTCAGAATTAAAAAAAAAAATGTTGGTGCTGCTAATTTTTACAGCGTAATGAATTCCGGCCCATTTCACACAGAAAAGTGAAACGGAAGAGCCGAAGAGCGCAACTATGGTGCCCATAGTAGACGCCCATGTCACCAATAGACAGTTTTAGCAGAGCGTTTGCTTGCGCTCCGCTCCGCACACGTTTCACGCGCGCCGGTGGCTGCACAGAATGCATTGATTTCGCTTATCTAACAAGAGCGCCTTCCAGAGATGCCACTGACAAGCTCTCAGCTTGGCGGTAAAACGATTACGAAAGCAACTACACGCTCCCTGACGCACCGCTAAATCAGGTTCCTAGCGGAACGTGGTCAGCGTCTCACGTTCCGCTGCCGCTATGTGTGCTGTGCGCACGCGCGTCAGTGTTCCCAGTAGCGTTTTGCTGAGCGGCTGCCTGCCAATTGTTGTGATAGACCGGTCTGAGCGGAGCGGACCGTAAACGCTCTGCTAAAACTCTCTAATGTCACTGCTTGCGGCTCCTCGGTGGGCGAGCATCAAGCGAGCGTCCTTATCAAGCCGCGATCTCGCTCGCTTTATGGACGCCCGCGCGCCGGTGAGGCGCAAGCAGCGACGTCACTCATGGGCGTCTACTACTAGGCCAGCGTCGCGAGATTTTCATCAGGCCGTTCACCCTCCACCGATGTTCTTCGTCTGACAATACTGCTAATCTGGCTGGCAACACTTGGCAACAGTCAGCAGGAAAACTGCCAGCATGTGATACGCGCTTTGTTCACGGCACTACGTTCCCACGTCGCGAAGATGCCTGCTAGTTCAACGAAGGATATGCTGGAAGCAGTGCTGGCTCTTGAGTCAGTAATACTCTGCTCTACTTCCACATACACTCAGTAGCATAATGGCAATGTCTCGCCCACTTGGTCCATTCCGTCGTCCAAAAGTGCCCTTAATAATGCAATGGAACTGCGCCGGTATTCTACAGCGTCTTTCTGAACTCAGCCTTTTCCTTCGAGACATACCTATACCAATTCTAGCCCTCTCGGAGGCCGGTCTCCCAAATGGAAGGACGATCCCAGGGTACATCAGACATGGAAATCCGAGTATACCATCATTTGCAAATGGAAGTGCGATGATATACATCAGGCGAGAAATACCTCACGTCACCTTACCAGTGCAAGACCTTTGTTCTACCTTCTTGGAAGTCGCCGCTGTGCAAGTGTGCCTAGGAAAACGAAAACTCAGTGTGGTGTCGGTGTATATAAGTCCGCGCAGGAAGGTCTCCATGGAGGCGTTCATAAAGGACCTTTGCATTCGTTGCCCCTCTCCTATAATAATCTGTGGGGACTTTAACGCACATCATTCGCTTTGGGGAGATAAGACTGCAGATTCCCGAGGCAAGGAACTAGTCACAGCCGCGGAAGCTGCTGACTTGTGTATCGCGAACGATGGCAAACCGACTTTCTTCAGACCACCAGATTCATGGAGTGCCATAGACCTCGTGATCCATTCTACAGATCTTGTCGTATCGTCAACAACGGCCCCATACAGGATGGGCAGTGACCACTTTCCGATCTTCACCAACATCACCGGATTTCACACTGCTGGGCGACAATTCTGTGCTGTGACCCGCTGGGACGCATACAGAGAAGCGTTGGACGAATCCCCCGGTGAGCTGTTCGCAGATATGCTGCGGAGCAAAAGAGTGGCTACCTCAATGTTGAAACTGCCAGATCATTTCCCTACTCCTGATTTGAAACTAAAGAACCTCTGCGCAGCACGTAGGAGAGCGGAGCGAAAACTAATGAGAAAAACGGGAAATCCATCTGCGAAAACTGAATACAACAGGATAAACGCTGTCATCCGTCGTCACACAAAAAGATTAAGACGAGTTCAATGGGCTGCTTTCTGTGAGAGTTTATCGGCGTTTACTCCCATGACAAGGATATGGGGAGTAATGAATAGCCTATCCGGAAATATTCGCCTACACAGGCCGTTCGAAGCACTTGCTTTAAAGCAAGGAAAAGATTTGAAAACCCTTGCAGAAGATTTCGCAGACGTATACACATCTGGCAGATCAGCAGGAGTATCGAACCCTCTGTTGTCTGAAGCATTCCATACCATGGATACGCCGTTCACCTTTCGTGAGTTGGATTTGGCGCTTAGCAAATTAAGAAGACGCTGTGCTGTGGGTCCCGATTCGATCAGCAATCAGATGCTGACAAACCTGCCATATGAACGAAAACGAGCACTTTTGGACATATTTAATCACGTCTGGAGCACAGGAGAGATCCCAGAAGCGTGGAAGACAGCATGGGTGGTGCCAGTGCTCAAGTCCGGAAAGGATCCTGCAAACCTCACCTCATATCGGCCAGTATCGCTAACATCATGCGTATCAAAGTTGATGGAAAGACTAATATGTACGAGGTTAACATGGTATCTTGAGCAAGGAAATAGACTGCCATCATGTATGACCGGATTTCGTCCACGGTTGAGTGCCCAGGACAGTGTCTTGGATCTACTAAGCCATATCGAGCACCATCGCGTAGACGGCCTTTCCACACTCGCCATCTTTATGGACGTTGCCAAGGCATACGGCTGTGTGCTTCATACAGGCATCATCAACGGACTCCGAGCCATGGGCGTCTCGGGAAATGCTCTTCGATTCGTCCATGAATTTCTCAGTGATCGATGTGTACAAGTTAAGCTGGGAAGTATAATGAGTGTCGAGCGACGCATTTCCCTCGGCGTCCCACAAGGAAGTGTCCTATCCCCCTTGCTTTTTAACGTTGCCATGGCCAGCCTTCCAGATGCCCTGAAAGTAGGTCGGACGGCAGTTAACATGTCCATCTGCGCAGATGACATCTGCATTTGGATCTCGGGGTACCAACACAAACGTTTGGCCCGGATAGCCCAGGCCGCAATCTCCACTATCGATCGCCACTTATCGACGCTTGGCCTATCCTTATCAGCAGAAAAATCAGCCTTCATGCTTTTCCCGGGAGTGAGACGCAAGTCAACACGTCTGACGCTGAATATCAGAGGGCATTCAATTCTTCGTGCAACTCATGTTCGATTCCTGGGCTTCACCATCGACAACAAGCTACTATGGCGTGGTGCGGTCGAAAGTGTTGTGGCTGCATCAGTACAAAGAATCAACGCACTTCGTCGACTGGCAGGTGTACGTTGGGGAAACAATCCTATATCCATGCTTAAACTGAATGCTGCACTGATAACAAGCCGCATTCTCTATCAGCTCCCTCTGATATCACCGTCATCGAGTCAATTCGAGCGCTTGGAGGCAGTGCACAGAAAGGGACTTCGCTTGGCGATGGGAGTTCCAACGGCGGCTTCAAACAAGGAGGTCACTAATGAGGCAGAGTCTCTTCCACTCCGCCTCTTGGCATCTCAGGCATTGCTGACGCAGCTATTAAGGCTGGGCGAGTCACGCGCAGGCACGGCGCTTCTCCGGCGGCTAAGAGCAAGAACTCGCTCACATTTCCATGCGGCGTTGAACACCTTCCGATATTTAGGATTGGAATGGCCTAAACGAAGTCGCCTTGACCCACCATGGTCTTTTCCGGACGTTACCTGCAGCCTCAATGTACCCCACCTACCGACGAAACGCACCATTTCAACTGCCGAAGCCAAGTTTATTGTGCTGGACCACTTGAGCACTGTGTTTCAAAGCCATCTACAAGTGTACACAGACGGTTCGGTGTGCGCACAAACAGATAGCTGTGCAGCGGCATTCTGCATACCATCCCTTGATGTGTCATGGTCTGGCCGACTGGATCGCGTAGTTTCCTCTACAACAGTAGAAAGCGCCGCAATCACCGCGGCTTTGCGGAAACTACGTGCCTTTTCTGCACGAGATGTCGTGGTGCTGACGGATTCCAAGTCAGCATTACAAAGATTACATCGGGGCCTACCTCTAGAGAAATTTACAAGGCAGTCTCTGGCACTGATTGACGACCTAACGAGCAAAGGATTTAACATAAGGTTTCAGTGGATTCCATCACACGTAGGAATTGATGGAAACGAGGAAGCTGACGCCCTTGCACGCCTAGCGCTGACATGTGTCCCAAAAGTGAAAGCTCCAAAAGCTTTTCAAAACCCTAAGGATGCAATCCGCCTTCACTTTAGACAGATGCACAAGAATCCACACGAATCCTGTGTGACTCATGGATTTACACGCGAACAAGCGACGCTTTTATACCGCATCAGGACCGACTCCGCATACACCCCAGCTTGGTTATTCAAGACTGGGCTTCGCGCTTCCCCACTCTGTGTTTTCTGTGGTGACATTGGTGACATCAAACATTTCATTTGGCTATGCCCACAGTTTGACACAGAAAGAAAAGCGTTGGTTGACAACCTGCAAAAAAGCGGTCTCACGCACAGGACCTTTGAAGACGTTGTTTTCCCCGGAGGGCCCGCGGCATTCAGGAAGAGAGCGCAGCGACTGCTGATAGCCTTCCTGCGAGACACGGGGCTCATCGACACCTGGTGACACACCCCTGATCTCAACTCGAAGGAGGATCAGGCGGAACAATTGCCGGCTATGTATGCCAGGCTAACCCTGCCTGCTTCAACATCACCACCACCACCACCACGGCAAGCGAATTGTGGAGGTTCACATAAAAAAAAAAAAAGATGCGTCTACATGGCGCCAACCTACACCAAGCACTGTGCGACTGCGGCGCATGCGCACCACGCAGAAAGCCGGCGGCGGCTGTGTTTTGCCAACCAGAGTCACTGCACGTGCGCCGGTGACGTCACGCTGTGACGTCGAGGGCGCGTTGTGACGCAACCCAGCAGAGGATTACCGAGTGTGAGCAAATAACGATATGCGTCGCGTGATGACCACAATATCATGATCGCAAGCCACTTCCAAACATATCTTCAGACAAGTCGGACAGCAGGTCGAAAGTGAGTGAAACTTGCATCATATGATACTATCGAAGTTCTAGCGCAAAGCTTCATTCTTGTATTTTTAAATCTACAACAATATAGCACGCCCACAACGCCGAAAGCACGATTGAGTGATAGGCGACTTGCAAAATAGTGCGCGGCCTCTTCCGTGCGTAGCCATGGCCAGACCACTCACTGGAAGATCTGGATGGAAAACAGCGGTTATCTCCACTGTTACCCGCGATGCAACAAGTATGGCCTGCAAACAAGAAGACGCACGATAGTGCGCTGTCTTGTTTTTGTTTGGCCCCGTTTTTAGCGCTGCTCGTTTTTCCAAGTCATGTACCAGCTACAGTCACCGACATACATTATATAAATGCATCAATTCGTAAGCGAAGTTTTAGTTTTAAATGCGTAAGGATTTGTACGCTTAGCTAAAGGAAAAACCGTCCGTCCGCCCCGTAAGACGATCGCCTTCAACATGGCGCCCGCCGCAGCGAGCGAATTCGCCTGCGTGCTGCCTCTCGCTTTAACGCCAACGAAGCGGCGAAAACACAGCACGTGCTGCGCACCGCCGCTTTCGCAGATCGCTCTCAAGATTCAGTCCCGTGCGTGTCTCGTCAACGCTATGTAAGCGGCGAGAACACAGTGCGCGAAACTGTGAGCGGTCGGCGCTCTCTGAGCATCGCACACCGCTTTCAAGGTGCAGGGCGTGTCGCCGCGCAAGACGTAGCCGCCCGTGGATCACGGTTCATGATTATTCAGCGTAACTAATAAATGCTGCATATATTTCCTTCAGTTGCTACATCTCCCTCGTCATTTCATCCCACATC
>NC_092814.1:87369340-87479340 GCF_023375885.2 Dermacentor andersoni | reverse complement strand
TAACAATGTACTGCGTAAAAAATAATTAAACAAACATTATTAAAATTGTCTCACGGCAGGATTCGAGCACAGATGCCCGATATTGAAACCATTACACCACGGACGCATGCACAAGCGGAACCACTGCAATTAGCAGCGATTATGCGTGCTTGCAGAGTCTTATTACCTTCTGCATTAAACAAAGTATAAGTTGCTTTGACATTTACCCCAATTTAGGCCCAGATAAAGCTTAATAAAAGAAGCCACAAGAACGTCTGAAGCCCCAAGCACGAAGATCACGAAGAGCACGAAGCCCCAAGCACGATGTTCTATACCTATCATTTCCAACGTGGCTAAGTTCCCTCTCGTAACTCTAGGAAACTCTATGGTCCTGAAGCATAATCCAATTTACAACACAAATGCAAAAAGGGCGTCACCCGTGTACGAACAAGTTTGTTTCGTGCATAACATGTAGCTAGTAAGGACCGGTGAAACAGTAACGTTGCAAGTAAGGAGGGCGGCGCGGACGAAGACTTCAACCGAAGGCAGGTTGCTTAGAGGTGCCAAGGCGCACCTGCTGTAGCCCCGGGCACGACTACAGCGTGTCCCATTCACTGCATCAGTAGCCAAGGGTGTAAAACCCTTGGCTATATTAGGCGTGATCTTTACTCGGCAAACAAGTCCACTAAATTATTAGCCTATACGACACTGGTTCGTTCGAAAATGGAGTACGCGTCTTTTAATTCGAACCCGCATCAACCGTACCTTATAAGCAAGCTCGAGTGAGTCCGAAACAAAGCAGCCCGCTTCATTTTGAAAATTTACTCATGGACGTCTAGCATCACTACCATTAAAATATCTACAAATCTCCCTTCTCTAGAAGATCGAAGGCCGATAGGACTTCTTTCCCATTTTCACAAGCTTTATCGCTGCAGGTCGTCCTTCAGCGCATGCCACATCAGGCCCACCCATATTCCCGCGCCTTGATAATCCCTTTAAAGTGCAGCCCGTTCTTGCGCTCACTAACTTCTTGAGTCACTCGCCCTTCTTTCTCGTGATATACCACTGGAATATGTTGCCAAATGAAATCGTATCCATTTTAAGTCACGATGATTTACTAGCAAAACTAAAGCACTATGTTAACGTGCTCACGTAGGATGCTATTGCTCATTCGTTCAAGGCATTATGTTTGTTCTTGAGCTCTTTCTTTTCATCTCTTTTTTTACTTTCGTACCCTCACCACATTTTGATGTTCCTTGATCAAATGGGCTTGTTTAGGTTATAGCACCGAGTTCCTTGTACTGAATACATTTTTTTTCTAGTTGTGTTTTTCTTTCATTGTTGCATGCAGTATCTGCTGGAACGTGTACCTACTTTAGCAAGCATTTTCCTTGTATGAAGAAACGTTGAGCTTTGTAACACCAATTTTAATGCTATAGGCTTCTTCAACGTTTAGGATGCGTCATTGTAGTGCTCTTACAGTTTTGTTTTCCTGCCTGTTTTTTCTGCATGCGTTCCTGTTTTTATCTTAACATGCATTATCTGTTTATATGCGTGTACTGTAACTGTCACTGATTTATTGCAAAACCCCTATGTAATGCCCGTATGGGCCTAAAGGCCCATACGGACATTACATACTTGAATTAAAAAAAAAGTGGAAATTTCTCAAAACGGGCATGAGGGCCCATATGCGGGGCGGTACTGCTGTGGTCAGAGAAGGGTCACTGCCGGCGTAAGCGCAGCCTCACAAAACACTGTGCGACTTCGTCGAGTAGTCTGGACTCGCCACCCGGCTGTTCTACGTGACCTATTAGTGCCGCGGTGCGAAGCCGGGTGACAAACTCTCTCAAGGAAGGCACTTCGCAAGCGAGATACGGATAACTTTTACCTAGTCTCTCTGTTGTAAATATGTAAGTAGTTCTCTTTCCTCTGTCCGCTCTGCTATCCTCTCTCCCTGTCCTTTTGCTCTCCTCAACACCACCCTTCCCCTTTCCACTGCTGTTTAGGTGTCGGCAGACTGCGCTAGACAATTCCTGCAGTCAGCAGCAATTTCCTTCTCTTCCTTTTCCTTTTTGTATATACATATATATCTATTTGTACAATTAAACAGCCAATTATTACTAAGTCTTCGAAGCACCACCTTCTCTCGAAAAGTGAGGTCGCCAGGGAACTCGGAACCACACGGATGTATAAGTGCTCTACTCTAAACGTCTAGCTGTCAGAGGCAGCGTAGATCTAAGCTTTGTGCGGGCGGGGGCAGCACAAGTGGGTGACAAAAGATCACTCGACGATGAGTAAGTACGGGATTTTTTTTTTTAATTTTCCCCTCAACTATCGGATGAGTCATGTTTAAGTAACGAACTTTTTAAGTATTGGCTGCAGACCCCAAGTGTGATACGCAAAGTTGTAGAGCCACCTTGAGAAACCTCTCAATAAATTGTTTCCAACACCATATATCTCACGTGGTCCTTTTTTCCACGTTGCAAAGAAAGCCCGCGAAATACGAAAAAATACCACTAGACGGGGCGCTTCGCACTGTTATCGTATTGCTCTGAAGCGTGCGAGATGAATAAGCTCTCTCTCTCTCTCTTTATATATATATATATATATATATATATATATATATATATATATATATATATATATATATATATATATATATATATATATATATATATATATATATATATAGTGAGCTTATTATTGATGATAAATGCTCAATAGTTTCCGAGAATATCGCTCGCTTCCAGAGAGAGATGTAAAAGAGATCAGAAAGACAGGGAGGTTAGCCGGAAGATAGATGTACAGTTTGCTACCCTGCGCTGGGGAAGGGGTAAGGGGAGAGAAAAAGATCTTTAAAGAAATCCACACAATGAAAAGAGTGGGAGTGGGGAAAGAAAAAAGAAATTACACACACACAAAGGAACGCAGGGGTGTCACAGTCGTTCAAGCATGTCGCTCGACCGGAGACACCTCAGTAGCGCCTTCTCCGCCTTCTGGCGTGAAGGTCGCAGCAGCCGGCACTCCAAGATTGTCTGCTCACAAAACGACCGGTCATCGAGGCGTGCCAACGCTGTCACGATCAGGCGACTGTCTCTGGAAGCTGTATAGCGAGAACAATGACAGAGGAGATGTTCAATTGTTTCCTCGCTGCCGCAACTATCACCGGTATAGCACGGTCAGTGATTCCGATGCGGCAAGAAAATGTATTCGTGAAAACTCGCTTCCAGATATCTCTGGAGCGCCATTTAAACTCGCCTTTGTAATGAATAGGTAATTAAAAAAGAATACTTCGGTAGTTTTGGGCGCTTTGCTGTCTGTCTCACGGCGGTGACTCAGTGACTAAGCAGTTCTGCTGGCGAATACCAGGTGGCGAGTTCGATTCCCCGCGGCGGTGGTCGCTTTTCAATGGGGATGGAATGCAAAGGCGGTCATATACTTCGATTTATGTGCACATTATCATTAAGGTTCCCAAAATCAATCCAGATTACGTCACCAAGGCGTCTTTCAGAGGTCACGCATTGAAACGCCATCAATCGAGTCTACTGCCTCAGGGTAAATGCGGGATGACACAGACATTGTTGGGCTCTGCCTGGTGCTAACATCGGCCTCTCGAACTATTTATTGAGAGTACGTAAATATTTCAGTGCGTAAAAAGCTCGTAAACTTGTATATTGTTAACATCTTGAACTTCACCCTCAAACGAGTGCAGCAACAAGTACATCCATATGCGTGTGTCCAATTTAGTGAAGCTCTCTGGTTGGCGTACTAATGCGGCGAAATATATTTGGAGAGCAGGAAAGCACAGGAGAAAGGCTGTTTAGGGAAAATCATTTAGGCGTTCGAGCAGCACTATAGCGGAAAACTTAGTTTCGTCCAGAAAAGAAGCAGTGGCACTTCAGCATTACTTAACCTGTGGAAGTTTCACAGCATTTTCTTAAACAGAACCAAATAGCGCAGCATGCTAATTGAAGCGGGCGTTTCAGTAGTATCGCCTACAAGTACAACTCATTAGCATAACTTTTTTTTTCTGGCGAATTCCGCTTATGTGCTCGCGCACGCCTACCATGTAGTGACAAGGCGATTCGATGGGATTCAATGGGATTTCTGAGAACGGACCCTCCTGTCCGCCGTAAAGGCCGAAACAACAATTTTAGCTGTGCTGGCACAAATAATCGCACAGTATCGCGGCAAAGAATGTAGGGGACGCTGATTGTGGGCAATGTTCTGGCCAGGATATTGCTTACGCTGCCGGCCAAAGCGATAATCTTTCTCCTGTCGCGCTGTTCCACTATGGAAAGGGGGGAAGTATATATGCTTCCACCAGTCAGCTTTGCCTTAATCACCTTGGACCTTCGAGGCGAAAAGCTCATTTAGCACTTGTGCCTGCGACGCCAGCAATTGTTACAAACACATCGCTGCACCATTCTTAAAGCGAACAGCAATCAGAGCTGCCTAGGCGAAACAAAAAGAACCACATCAACAGGGGGAATCTATGAACGTTGTTTGCTCTCGGTAGGACCTTGACATGCCAGCAATTGCTTTTCGTTGGGAGCATATTTCCCTGGTGTCCGCTGCCGAGTGGATCCAGTCACAACACATAGGTGACAGTAGTGCGACATGGATGGAACTCGAGGGGAAAGTGTGGCATGTGTCTCTTCAGACGACGGTTACCCCAGTTCTCTCCAGTAGAGAATATTGTCATGGAATTGGAGATTGCAATAACTCTTTGCTACAGGTGAAATGTCATCGGTCATGCGAAGTATGATGGCACGTGTGAGCTATAGCATGCGTGTATATTTTATTGCGCATGTAATCGAATAGGAGAAATACACACACACACACACACACACACACAGATATATATATATATATATATATATATATATATATATATATATATATATATATATATATATATATATATATATACTGAATTTAGTGAGAAGAGGACGATGATAGGCGACGACAGGCTTGCTACTCCAGGTGTTGGGTGTTGGAATCGCACCGCTGGCACGAGTTGTTGGAACCTCAGTGCTGACGCCCGTTATTGCAAATGGGTCGCAAGCCCCAAGGGTAGCGTTGGCCTGGCGGCCTGGGGCACTGGAAGCATCCGAAGGTCCCGGCAAAGCATGAGTCGACTGGTAACAGAACAACTGGTTTATTCTAACATCGCAAAAGAGCGCGCGGTCAGGTCGACCGAAGTGGAGAGACGGGAGAGCACGTAACTCAACGGATGAAATCGGAGCCTCTCTCTTGGCGTCCGGGGGCAGCTGCTCTTATACTTTCGCAGTTGAGGGCAAGAAGGAAGGCCTCGTGACGAGACCACGTGACGGCGGGTACGGACAGACTGAGAGACACGTTGAGACGAGTGCAGTGACGCATCGCCAAGCTGGCGCCTGTCAGACCTCCTCGCTTCACACTTGGGGAGCTCCTCTCCCCGGCTGCCGCGCTTTGACAAGCGTGGGCACACACACACACACGCACACACGAAGACACGTGGCACTGAAACACGCCTGGACGCGCTTGGCGGGGAGAGTGCGGGAGCTCCGAACGGGCCAAAATGTCCGCCGCTTTGAACGAAGCTCCGGCGTCCGTTGCATCCGCGCCGGCTATACCGCGCGTTGTAGGCGAAACGTAACAGACCGCCCCGCCGGCGGAAGGAGATCCCGATGGTCAGGGGACTGCATCCGCTGTCCGGAGGGATGTCGCTTGATGATGCTCATAACCGAAGTCGGTCGTCCTTCGGCGTTTCTTGAGCGCAGCGCACAGAGAAGGCCTCGTTCTCTCGTTCAGGTTCACACAGGACACTGCAAAGTGACTTCGGGAGAGTTGACATTTTTGTTCTCGTTCCCGGCAAGCGTTAGAACTACGCCGAAAGTCAACCGCTCAGTCAGCAAGCACGGCACAACTCTCACTAAGCCCTGCCAGGCTCTTTCCCCTTTTATACTACTGCCTAGTTCCTTACAGTAGTTTAGCAGCACTCAGAACGCGTCCACAAATCGGAAAATTGCACTAGAAAGCACATCATCACTTTGAAACACTACACAAAAGCAATATGTTAAAAATCCTGCCTCAGGAAGAAAAACATCAGTAACAAACAATTTTGAGGCTGATTCCCACGTTAGGGGCTTCGACTTAAGCCATCGGCGTTACCGTTGAGACTCCCCTTTTTGTAACGCACCTCAAAGGAATGTTGTTGCAAAGCGAGGCTCCAGCGCAGGAGGCGGCCATTTGTGGAAGAGATAGTCTGCAGCCATTGGAGAGGGCAGTGATCCGCCTCGAAGCATGCGAAGCGGACATCGCAGCGAGCGACCGTACACTAGCTCAGCTGGCGAAAACCCCGTAGCCGCATGCGGCGCGGTCCTTAATGCAAACTTCACCCCAGGCAGACACAGCTCCCAGTCAGTTTGATGTTCGAAACACAATGCTCTCAACACGCGCTTCATGACGGAGTGGAGCTTCTCAACGGAATTCGACTGGGGGTGGTGCACTGAGCTGTGTAACAGCTTTACCCCGCACCTTTCGAGAAAGGCTGTCGTCAAAGCGCTAGTAAACACTGTGCCCTGATCTGATTGGATTTCCGCAGGAAAACCAACTCGCGCAAAAATGGACAGTAGTGCATTGACTATCTCAACTGAGCTCAGTTCTTTAAGCGGCACTGCTTCAGGGAACTTTGTCGCTGGGCAGATCACAGTCAAAATGTGTCTGTACCCCGTGGCTGTTACCGGCAGAGGTCCCACTGTATCAATAACGAGCCGTCTGAAAGGCTCCGTAATGATAGGTACCAACTTCAACGGCGCCCTCGATTTGTCCCCTGGTTTGCCCACCCGCTGACAGGTGTCACATGTCCTCACAAAGTGGTCTGCGTCCCGAAAACACCCTGGCCAATAGTACTCTTGCAAGAGACGGTCCTTAGTTTTCTTAAATCCTAGGTGTCCGGACCACGAACCCCCATGCGACAAGCGCAACAGATCCTGACGATAGCATTGAGGCACGATCAGCTGATCGAACTCCACTCCTCTGCGGTCTAGATACTTTCGGTACAGGACCCCACCTCTTTCCACAAAGCGAGCATTTTTCTTGGCGATACCTTCCTTGACAATGCAGCGTATGTTTTCTAGGCTGCCATCCTTCTTTTGCTCGGCTATCAAAGCCGCCCGGCTGACTTTTAGCAACCTATTAAGTCCGTCTGACGTAGGCGCGATGAGCAAATCTGCAGATAGCTCTTCTAACTTTCCCGCATCGGGAATTTCCTCTCCAGTATCTGGTGCCTTTAACGCTACAGGCTCAATTTTATTCAGTTCGGACGTGCTCTGAATATCAGCTTGCTGCACCTCTGACCCTTTCTCATTGTTCGACAACGTCGGCCCCGCAACTACCGCCTTTGCAGCGAGCTCCCGAACCTTCGATCTGGTTAAGGCCTGAACGCTAGCCTCACCAAACAAAAGCCCCTTCTCGCGCAGGAGGTGATCGGACCTGTTCGAAAATAGGTACGGGTACTGGGGGGGCAGCATAGATGACACTGCCGCCTCCGTCTCAAGTGCTCCGAAAGGTCCTTCAATAAGCACTTTTGCTACGGGCAGACACACGCTATGAGCTTCCACGGCTTGCTTGATCCATGCACACTCGCCCGTGAACATATCGGGTTCTACGTAAGAGGGGTGAACTACATCCATCGTAGCTGCGGAATCGCGAAGCACTCGGCACTCTTTCCCGTTCACGAGGAGGTCTCGCATGTAAGGCTCGAGAAGCTTCATGTTCTCGTCAGTGCTGCATAATGACAAAAACACGACTTTTGTTTTTGTTTCTGGACACTGCGCCGAAAAGTGACCCGGCTTCTGGCACGTATAACAAACGCGCGCTTGCCTCGTCTCGAACCGCTTTCTGCGTTCGCCTTCGGTTGCCGCCGTCTCCTTACGTTCGGTCGGACTGCTTTCACTCGCATCCGCACTACGTGTATCCCCCTTTGCTCTCATGGGTGTGAACTTTGGCCTCTCAAACTTGGAGCCAAATTCACCCTTTTGACCGTCCTTAGCTCCGCGAGCCCGACGCGTCACAAACTCCTCGGCTAGCTCAGCGGCTCGAGCCACCGTACTAACGTCTGGCCTATCCAAGACCCAGTACCGCACGTTCTCAGGTAACCGACTATAAAACTGTTCTAGCCCGAAACACTGCAGAACTTTCTCGTGGTCACCAAACGCTTTCTCTTCTTTGAGCCACTCCTCCATGTTTGACATAAGCCTGTACACAAACTCTGTATATGACTCACTTCTGCCTTTCTCGTTTTCCCGAAACTTCCGACGGAAAGCCTCCGCTGACAGCCTGTACTTTTTTAGCAGACTCGATTTCACTTTGTCGAAATCCTCTGCCTCCTCTCTATTCAAGCGAGCGACTACGTCGGCCGCCTCGCCGGGTAACAAAGTGAGCAAGCGCTGTGGCCACGTTTCCCGAGAGAACCCCTGCTTCTCGCACGTTCGCTCAAAGTTAACCAGGAACAAACCAATGTCCTCTCCAAGCTTAAACGGCCGCATCAGGTCAGTCATTTTGAACAATACTCGTTCTCCTGCACCGTGTGCCTGACTTCCATTACGAGCGCGTTCCATCTCAATCTCGAGACGCTTCATTTCCAAAGCGTGTTGACGGTCGCGCTCTTCTTTTTTCTCTTGTTGCTCCCGTTCTATCTGTTCTTTACGTTCACGCTCTTCTGTTTCTTTCTGTTCTTTAAGTTCACGCTCCTGTCTCTCTTTCTGTTCTTTAAGTTCGCGCTCCTGTCTTTTTGCCGTCTCCCTCTCCTCAATGGTCTCAAGGCATTCCGACAGCTCGTCATCCTCAGCTTCTAACTCAAGAATAGCCCTTAGCAGTTCTGGTTTTCTGAGTTTGTCTGAGACATCCAGACCCAACTCTCTTGCAAGCTCCAGCAATTTCGGTTTGCGCAACGACTTCAAATCCATGGCTGCTCTGAATGCTGCTTTCTCTACTGCCTACTATTGTCTTGCCGCAAACTAACCCGGCAGCAACGACAACCACAATTACCAGCTCTGTTTCTGACACTAACAAAAGCCTGGCAAAACTCAGAAGAAGAAAGTCCCGCACTCACCAAACCTCGCAGCCAAGAATTCAGCGCAGTCGTTCCGCTGCAGGCAACCAGTCATCACACAGGGCTCGTTTCACTGCTCCCGGATGGTCGTTGTGCTGCTCAGCATACAGTCAACCGCATCTCTTCGCTGCTGGCCTCCGTTGTCGCGATCTCACCGCTGGCAACCAGCTGTTGGAATCGCACCGCTGGCACGAGTTGTTGGAACCTCAGTGCTGACGCCCGTTATTGCAAATGGGTCGCAAGCCCCAAGGGTAGCGTTGGCCTGGCGGCCTGGGGCACTGGAAGCATCCGAAGGTCCCGGCAAAGCATGAGTCGACTGGTAACAGAACAACTGGTTTATTCTAACATCGCAAAAGAGCGCGCGGTCAGGTCGACCGAAGTGGAGAGACGGGAGAGCACGTAACTCAACGGATGAAATCGGAGCCTCTCTCTTGGCGTCCGGGGGCAGCTGCTCTTATACTTTCGCAGTTGAGGGCAAGAAGGAAGGCCTCGTGACGAGACCACGTGACGGCGGGTACGGACAGACTGAGAGACACGTTGAGACGAGTGTAGTGACGCATCGCCAAGCTGGCGCCTGTCAGACCTCCTCGCTTCACACTTGGGGAGCTCCTCTCCCCGGCTGCCGCGCTTTGACAAGCGTGGGCACACACACACACACGCACACACGAAGACACGTGGCACTGAAACACGCCTGGACGCGCTTGGCGGGGAGACTGCGGGAGCTCCGAACGGGCCAAAATGTCCGCCGCTTTGAACGAAGCTCCGGCGTCCGTTGCATCCGCGCCGGCTATACCGCGCGTTGTAGGCGAAACGTAACATGGGTGAGAAATGTGAGATCCACAGTGATCACATATATACACACAAACGGCACATACATTCACGAACAGGCACATACGCACTAAAACTATTCATAAAGTCTCATTAAGGTTTGCATAGCTCTCGGTAATACTAGTTGCGCCTTCGTTGCGCGCAACACGCAGGCGGTGCTTCCCCACGGGCCGATAACGCTCCGCAGCTACAAGTTAAAGTTGTTGTGCAAGTGCAGTTTAGAGATTGTTCGTCTGACAAGTAACGACTCCAGCGAGACATGCATAGCATACTGTAAGTCGGACATCATGAGAACGTTTTAAAGCTCCACGAACAGATCTTGTCCTGTCCTTCCGCCGTCTCGCGTCTTTTCGTTGCGCTTTAAAAAGTTCTTATGACCAATTAGCCCGCTTATCCACCTTGCTGCATCCGTGTAGCGAGCATTGGCTGCACGGTAAAGAACCCCAGGTGGTCAAAATTAATCCGGAGTCCGCCACTACGGCGTGCCTCATAATCATCTAGTGGTTTTGGCACGTAATACCCCAGAATTTGATTAATTTCGAATCTTGCTGCATGTTGTAAGTCGGCTTTTGCACACCGAGCAAGCACATTGGCAAGTCTGTGCACTACATTTCGCGCTCAACTATAGTTAACGTAGGCCACGTTGAGCCGCAGGCAGCGAAGGCGTTGCCTACTGAGGCATCGTGCTATATGGAAGGCATAAGACCCCCCGGGTCGATTATGTAAGGGAATCCTTATACTAAACGCTCTTCTCACAGCAGAAGCCCCGCTACGAACGCCACGTGACAGCAGATGCCGTAAGTGTTGCGTCTTTTCTTGAAAGCGGTATTTGAGTTGGTTCCGGCAGTGGGCGCACATCTGTGAAAGGCTGAACGCTGCCTTGTTTGCCACAGTGGGCGGGAAACCACATGCAAGACAATGCTGTGATACAGTTCACAGGCTTTCGTGCGAGGTGCTTTATTTTGCTGACGAGTTGCTAATGTGTGCGCATCGACTTTAACGACTGTAGAGCCACTCGCGAGTCGCTGGAGGTAACCCAAAGCTCTTTGATCCAGAATATAAACAAGCAGCACCGCTCTGCAGCTATACTCGCGGACAACTTTCTGCGGCTATGAAGGGAAAGCTACGGGGGCGGAGCTTCTGCACATGTGGTACCGCAACAAGTAGTCCGCCAGCGTTTGACAGTGCTTTTGGTTGCTCGGAACAGCCGCTGAATCGACGCACCTTCCACGTGCGACGGATTCGAGTCTGGCCAGACACGGAAGGGAAAAGCCACAAGATAACTTAACTTTGACATTCAGTGGTGTGTTTTGCCTTATTTGACTGTTGCTAATAAGGTGTTTATCTTTTCTATTCCCCTGCTTAAACTAACGTGGATGAAAACGCGGGACTCTTTTCACAAGCGCTCTCACTTGTGCGCGCTTTGCCTCCGTAGCTTTCCCTTCACAGCCACAGAAAGTTGTCTACGAGTATAGTTCAGAGGATGGGTAGACACATCCGATCACCGAGCGTGGCAAAGATTCTAATACTGACAGCATAGCCCACACACCAACAGCATATTTGTGGGTGCGGCCACCTTGGCTGCCGCATTCCAATGGGGGCGGGATGTTAAAAAAAGAAAAAAGAAAAAAAAATTGCTCGCATGCCCTTTTTTTGCTGCACTCTTAACTCTGGGTGGTCGAAATTATTATCCGCAGTCCGCCACAACGGTGTCTCATACAGCCTTTCAGTTGCTTCGGTACGCTAATTCCCATACTTTAACTTATTTTCTTCCAATTACCCCCTTCCTTGATATGCTTTTTTTTTTCTATTCCTTTTCTCTACTCTTGCACAGCCCCTCCTGACGTACAGCTGCACTACGCATAAAGGTGACCTGATTCTGCCATCTAAGGTGATGCAGAATTAGAAACATGTAAATCCGGGATTTTCATGTTATCAAATGAAGCCTGTCCCCTGAGTGCGTTAGGCACGAAGTCGGGCTTAATAAAACTGACCTCTTCGTAACGGCTTACCCATCATAAGAACAGATTTCGATCGATCGTCACCGTTGTAAGCTGGAAGGGCCTTGTAAGGGGCTTAAATGGCCATACCCATAACTCTAGGCTTAAATCGCCTGTGAGCTTCTTAGTGTACTCGTAGGGCCGCTTTTCTAAACGAAAGCGAGAGAAAGAAAGACGACTCATCCTATAAATTGGGAAGTGTGAGTCTTGCACAAGATGCCGTACATCACCAATGTAACGCTCAGGGACAAATTAAATTTGAATGCAGAAACTCAGATCCGCGATAAAATATCAGAAGCCTTTGTGCACTACGTTTGAGACGGTGCGTCTGACTCACCTGTGCCATGTGACACACCGACTTCGATGGAAAAAGCTCAACGTCACCTTAATGTTTACTTCACCTGCCGTGGTTGATTAGTGGCTATGGTGTTACGCTGCTAAGCACCAGGTCGCGGGATCAAATCCTGGCGACGGCGGTTTCATTTTGGTAGAGGCGAAGTGCAAAAATACCCCAGTACTTAGATTTAGGTCACGTTAAAGAACCCCACGTGGTCCAAATTAATCCGGAGTTCCTGATTGCGGCGTGCCTCATAATCAGATCGTGGTTTTGGCACGTGAAACGCCACAATTCTTTTTAAAGTTTACTTCTATAATTAAGACTTCGAATCTGGGTCAAAGCTATGTAGAACGCCAATCTATGTATTTTCTTGCTGATTTTGGGACGAATCTCTCGCTATTGTTGCCAGAAAGCTAAAGAGAGGCATCAGGACTGGCTGGAATTTTCTATCACGAACAATTCCAGCGTAAGAGCTTTATGGGAATACCGGCCCAGTATTCCTACTAGGTGGGCATGCGCTGACAATCTTCGTTACGGTTACTAATCAGAAAGTTAGTTTTACCCCCTTGCGTGCAGAATATCTGGTGTCACTTCTTGCTATAAATGTAGGCCAGCAAAAAGTATTTTATTCTTGATAACTTGAGAAAAAATTATGTGTGCGTATGTGTGTGTGAGAGAGAGAGATGGAATGAGAGAGTGAGACATTTCAATTCGAAGAAGGAAAAAGACGTGAAAATATATCAACAAACTGCGGTTTGCAGATGACATTCTCCTGTAATGCAACGCTGGATGCAACTTACAACAAGTGATTATGAAATTGAGCTGGCAGTCTAGCGGAATATTGAAGAATCATATGCTTACAAGTAGGCTTATTTTCCATAGGCTGGCAAGGAAACAAAGCTTCGGTGTTGACAGTTAGCCTCTTAAAGCCATGCAGGAGTACGTTTACGTAGACCAAAGGGTCAAAAGGGGCCCCGTGTTTGTCAAACGTCCTGAACATCGGACCCAGCCTCACGTTCGTCTCACTCCTCCACGAGGAAAGAGGATCCCACGTCTTCGAACCCCGAGTCGCAACATTGCCCCTTATTGTGAAAAGTACATTTCTAGATGGCTAAAAATAGAATGAAGCGCGTATTGCAGGCACTCTCTAGTGAGGAATGGCGACTTGCCAATATCCTTGAAGTTAGAAAGGGAGAGAGAGAGAGAGAGAAAGAAGGAGAGGGAAGGCAGGGAGGTTAACTAAGCGCGCGTCCGGTTTGCTACCTTGCATTGGAGAAGAGGGAACAAAAGGTGAAAAGGACGAGAAAGAAAGTTGGGCGTACACGTGAAGATGTGCAGCAAGTCTGTAAATTGTCGCAGAGCTTTGCGGTCTAGAGGTTTTGCAGGAATGTTCTGCGCCAATCCATGCAGTCTGTTAAGTGCTAACCTGCACCGTGCTCATACTTGGAAGATAACAAAGAAACTTGATAATTAGTTGAGGATCGATCTAAGAGCGACGGAACAGAAAATTATAGGTGTTAACACTGTGTTACAAACCACAAGACATCCGTAAGATTATATTTGCCGCGTTCCGCTAGCCTTAAACAGAAAATAGTTTAAACCTGGCCTTTAGAGTTGAATGGACCAGTTGGACCAACACGTCCAACTGACAGCTATTTTAAAGAGTTGGATGGTGCTGTCATTTTGGGGCTACGTTGCTGCTGTGTATGCGAGAGTTCTGCACGCAGAAATCAAGCAGTAAAAAATACGATTTCTCTTTTCAGCAGCACTGTGCAGTTCGGCGGCCCCAAGAGCCGGAAAATAAAGACTTTTCGCGCCTGACAGATTGAAGCGTTTGAAGCGCTCATCTCGAGTCGCATGATACAGTTTAGACACGAGGAAGCTCGTGAGAAGTCGCTGCTGGCCCAGTTGCGGTTGAGTCTATCTTGTGATCCAGTCATCTTTGAGCGATACGCAGTGGCGTAGCGAGAAATTTCGTTCGGGGGGCGAGGGGGCTCACGTTGCAGCTCGGCCTCCTACTTACAGAGTTAGTCAAGGGATCAAATACATGAATAATAACTGCATTTCCATTGCCAGAGATACCGCAAAACATATTTCTGTTTTGGTCTATTGAATAAGTAAAGAAAATATCACGGACTTTAGAACTATATCAGTTCGAAACCAGCAACAATTTCATGTCCTCAACTGGACATGAAATGAACCAGTTGAGGACAAAATATTTCAATGAAACTTTGACATTCAAGAACTTTGTTTACATTTTTGTATGTATGCAACGGCCAGGGAAAAATCTCAATGACGCTGTCCTTTTTTCCAATGTATTGCGCAGGAGCAGCAGTCACCGGTCGTGTATTGTGAGTAATTGCACCGAAATTATAGTCGCAACAGAGAGCACGTATAAAAAAGCAGGAGTTCTGCAAAATATACATTGAGAAATGTGAAGATACAATGGAATATACAAATGCGAAGATACAGCTTGATGAGGGGCAAGAAAGTGTCACTGGAAACAAAGTTCACAGCATGTATACGCAAAACTTCGCAACAAGGTATTTAAATATACGTATAAATCTTCAATAAATCTACGTATATAAGCAAAAGTCCCTGTATAAATCTACGTACATAAGCAAAAGTCCCTGTATATAACGCGTCAAACAAGGCACATAAACATGTTGCGCAATCACAGATTCACAGATCACAGAAGCCTAAGGCCCTCCCCCCTCCCTTCACTCCCACCTCCACCCCGATCGCGCGAGACAAAAGGCGGCGCGCTTCTTCTCCTCTTTTCTCCCTTTCGCACAAAAGACTGAGCCACCATCTTCGGCTCACCCATTCCCCCCCCCCCCCCCCCCCGTTCCGCCCACCATGCTTTTACTCGCACATACAGCGTGGCGCGCGGTGCCGGTGCTATCGCCCTTGGAATTTATACGGAATATAACAACGACGGCAGGAATGCGTCTTGAGTGTCCATATAATTGCTATCGCTATAATATAATCAAGAGTATCTCGTAACTGAAGAGTGCCGTGGCCCATTACTTTCCGCAAAAGAAAAAGAAATGACAAGGTTCTGACTGGTATTCTGGAAATCGCGGTGTGCTTTTTGCGTTGAGTAGATAGATTGCATTTTTACAAGTACATGTTCCAGGAGTGCAGGTGGAACCGGCAAAAGGAGGCCTCAGGAGAGCACTTGAGGTTATAATAACTCTGTGTCTAAAGGTACGTCGGACGTACCTGCTTTACTTCCGTTGCGCTAGCTCCGCGGCTCCCGCCCACGGGTTTGTGCACATGTTTTTGCATAAGGACGTTTATGTAACTCAAAGGGGACCATTAAATATGCCTTTGAAAAGTCACGAATAGTACATATGAATATCCCGGTACGAGCGAACATACCGCTCCAGGAGAGCAAGCCCGGTCTTTACGACGGCGCCTATACTGCTCCCTCGGTAAAATCAGCGGTGTTATTTTGAAGGTAGAGCGCCGTAAGGCGGGAGAACGGCATAATTGACTCAGCACGAGCGCTGCAAGTGCGAGAAAGCCTGTCCGACGTACACCCAGCAACGAAAACAGCGACCCGCGATTTCTACAACACCAGTCAGAACCTTGCCGAAGAAATTCCAAAATCGAACTTTCGTCATTCGACAATTCATTGTGCCGTACCAATGTCATTTTTTCTTTGGTGGGGCGGGGGCACGCAATTAAAGAAAAAAAAGAACGCGAAGGAACTCATGCCGGCCACAATCCAATTCCTACTTTGGGCACCTAATGCGGCTACCGAAGAAATATTGAAGAAAATGTGAGACGCTTGGTCCGCAGAGAACCATGCGCATACTGCTCGGTATCCTACACCGGCGAGACAGAAGACTTTCCAGAGAGGTTGCGGTAACATCGAAGTGAAGGTGATGCCTTCAAGCGAACGCGTCGCAATCCGTCGAGTCCCCACAGTGATGGCGGCGAACGACCATAGTTTCTTTTTCTCGTCTGCTAGCTAGAAAGCGTCCGAAACTCTGCCAGGCCAAAATCCACTCGGCCAGAGAAAAACAAACGCGCACCGAAGTGCGCCGCGCGGTGGTCGGGGCAACATGAGAAAAACGCATGCGCTCTGAGTGGTTCTGGCAGCCCGCTGGTAGCAAGAACAAGAAAATTGAAGGGTCTCGCGAATAAATGTCAAAGTAGAAAAAATACATAAGAACGCAGTTACCTTTGCTGGCTTTAGTGTATTGACATGCATGCTTCGGCGCAGGTGAAAAAAGAAAATTTGATATTATTTTCTCTGACATGACGGCACAAATGAACCAGCACAACGCATCGCCTCATCGGACTTCGCAGCGCGCTTTGTAAACTATTCGATAGTGTGTTGATTTGGCTTGTTTCGTTGTATGGTCTGATGTACGACTTCAGAAAGTCAATGCACCTTTGGCGTCAAATGTTTATAAGAACATAAAACCCACCAAGTTCCGGAATTGAAAATCTAAAGCATGACTTTGGAAATGTTATTGCAGCTTTCGCATCAAAAGTTTATGAGAACTTTATACCCATAATCTTTCGGTATTGAAATCCATGCGCTCCGTAGATTCCGCGGCCTCCGCGAGATGCCGCGACGAGCCCGCTCGCCATCATAACGCCTTTGAAACCTTGTGCTCGGATGGGGCTGCTTGGCGTTATGTGACTCGAGCACTCCAGGTGAGCGGGCGTTGCCACGAAATCCAGCCCGAGTTCGCAATGTTCGCGCCGAAATGTTTTTTCGAGCGTGAAAATGACATTCTAGACAAAATCCACAATGATTTGCGGCGCCGTGGGTTGTTTTAGTCGGCGGTGCACGACAGCACGAAAAAATTTCGGGCAGGGGCGGCTGTAGCCTCATAAGCCCTCCTCCTCTCCCGGCTACGCCCCTGGCGACACGATAAGACCGGATAACGACAGCCGCAATTGAGGCGAACGCTGTGGGAGAGCCATGCGCCTACACATGAAGGGAGTTCATACGCGCTCTTTTCATATGTGCCGTAGCTTAAATTGCGTATGCCCTTAGTCAGGATTGCGTATGCCCTTAGCCACCTTCGCTGATATGTCTAGCATCCGGTTTTGCTAATATTCGCTCTTGCGAAAAATTCTGCGTATGAAGCTTTCTTGTTCTTTCGTTTTTTTTTTTTGTGTGTGTGTGCGTGCGTGTGTGAACACGGGGCCTGAATCTTCGGCTACAGGAAACAGATGTTATTCAAACCGGCTCAGCAGTTGTCTGATCAGAGAATTTATGGGCTTCCCAATTTTCATTTGTAAAGTGAAATTGGAGTCGAGCAGGAACTGAAGTGAGAGCGAAGCCGTTCCTATTGACGACGGAGGCGCACTTTTTTCTTCTTATATTGGTTCTACATTGCGTATAATGACGCCGGAAAGCTGAGACGAAATTTTAGAAATATTTATTTATTTATTTATTAGAACACTTTCCAGGCCCGAAGTCATTACAGAAAGGGGTGCACGGCATACATGAAAAACAAAGACGTACCTGTGCAGCAATGAAGTTCTAACACTGCGTGTTGTTTACGGATACTTGGAACTTGCATTGTCGGGGAATAGTGGCGATGGAAACAGACAGGCGCTTCCAATCTGGACTTGTTCTTGGAATTAAGGAATCCTGTCAGAACTTTGTTCGACAAGACGGTACACCAACTTTAAGTATAGGATCACAACGGGATGATATGCATGACGGACGTGATATAAGTTGTTCATTTAGAGTGGGGTTCAAATGACAGATCTTATGAAAAAGACACAATGATGCACATTTACGACGGGATGAAAGGTCAGGTAGACTAAGGGTTTTATAGACGTAACACTGGCGTAACGAGAATAATTAGACAATGTAAAACGAGAAGCACGATTTTGAATACTTTCAATTAATTGTATTAGAGTAGTTTGAAAAGGGTCCCAGATTGCCGAGGCATACGCTAGCTTAGAGTGAACAAGTGTTTTGTCGAGGGTCAGTTTAAGATCACTCGGCACAGTTTTAAAGTTACGGCGTAGGATACTCTAGTGCATGATTGGCATTGTCAATCCTCTATTCAATGTGCACGTTCCATGTAAGGTTATTGGTGATATGAAGCTCAAGTTACTTGTAGGGGCCAACAGAGTCTAGCCTGGTGCCATTGATAAAATAAGGAAGTGCGTTTGTATTGGTGTTTAGACGACGAGATACACGCATATTACATGGCCTTAATAGTTATTACAAATTTTGAACGTTACCAATGGACTAGGTTTCTCGTTTTGTTAAACTTTACTAACCTTGATACGAGATTTTGCGAAGATCTGTAGGGGAACGAGAACAGTGTGGCCAGGCTTCCTTGAAACTGCCAGACAAAGCCTACAAAAATGTCACGTTCACAACTATCGCATCACCTTTTTACCGCGTTTCACTTGGCTCTGACGACGGTGACAGTTTTTATCCTGGCCGCGTGTGCCGACGCACTCACCGTCGTGTCATCGAGCTATAGTCTCGATTTTCTGGGAACATTACGTTAAGAGGCGGCCACTGGAGCTTTAGATTGAGCTATTCCCGGACGAAGGCCGACCCCCCCCCCCCCCCCCCTACCCTTTCTTTTTTTACTTTATCACAGTCGATCGTTCCTCTCAATTAAGGAACTGAGCAAGTTGCTTTTGAAAGATTATCCTTACGGCAAAGTGAAATACAGCAAGTTATGTTCACGAAACTTCCTTCACAGTGCGCATTTCATCAGATCTCAGTCTGGGTAATATCCTCTTAATTTGTGCGCTTGAAGTATAAGAAGCTTTTGAGAGAGGCGAGGTGAGCAATAGAATTGTTCTGTTCGTGATATTACGCCATCGGAGCTACACTTGATGGTGCTATTACATCATTGCCATCCCAGATGAGCTATCTTTCTTCTTGCGCGCGCGCACACAAGAAAGCGCGTCCCTCCGGAAGCAGTAGAAAATAAAGAAGCATTTTGGGGTCAGTTGCGATGGCTCTTTTACCGCACAACTTTCACACGTACAAAAAAAGATTCTGAAAATACCAAACTGCCACAGAAGTGATTTCTGGTGGTAGAAAAAAAGAGACAAAAAACGAAAGCTTCAGGCGTAACATGCTGATAGAAATTAACGATAACACGAGGAGGGAGTGAGGAGGGAGAGATGACGAAAAGAATAAAGGAAAGGCAGGGAGGTCAACCAGACGTCGGTCCGGCTTGCTACACTACGCGGGGGAGGAAGGGATTTAAGGGATTAAAAGAAAGAAAGGAAAGAAAATGACGTGATGGACAACCGCTCGTGTTCGCTATTGCTAGCGATAAGAGAGAGTTATGATAATGGATGTGTGCCCGTGGCCGCAATCGATGCTTCGCCCATTATGGTGTTGGAATCTTGGACAGATATTCAGTATATTACTCACTAAGGAAAAGAAAGCGAACTTGTCGCAGGAACTGCGAATACGTGACCCACGCCTCCTTCCGTTCGACAAATTACGGCGATCGCTGCGTTCGCATTTTCTATACCGTCCACCGCTATTAGTCGAAATATCTTCTTGGACGCAATGATGCGTGTGAATTCGTGTGAATGGTACCGTTCCACGTAACTTAAAAAAAATTATGGGGTTTTACGTGCCAAAACCACTTTCTGATTATGAGGCACGCCGTAGTGGGGGACTCCGGGAATTTTGACCACCTGGGGTTCTTTAACGTGCACCTAAATCTAAGTACACGGGTGTTTTCGCATTTCGCCCCCATCGAAATGCGGCCGCCGCGGCCGGGATTCGATCCCGCGACCTCGTGCTCAGCAGCCCAACACCATAGCCACTGAGCAACCACGGCGGGTTCCACGTAACTTGAGGCGCCTCCTGACATTCGTTCATATGTTGCGTAATCTAGGAGGGTGTTGCGACTCGGGGTAGTGTTTAGTCCAGGAATCTTTCAGGCACAGGGATGAGTACGCCCGGGAGTAGGAGTGAAAGATAAAGAGGTTTATTTTGCATTATTTACACTGGATCCAGAGAGCGAAGCCCACACCATGTAGGAGGACTTGAAATGTCTGGGCTGGCTACATGTTTGAGCACACATCAGCAGAGGTCAGGACACACCATTGCACCAAAGGTGTACACTTTTAAGGCAGTTCATTCCCCTACGTGCCTAGACTAGGGAATCTGATGACTGCGTCTCCGCCAATCCCAATCGTCTAATCATTCGCAATATCCCAACCGTGACGTCGCACCGTCCTGCCGGACTCCGCCTCCTTGTTGCACTATCGCCCCCGCATACGTCGCAACCGCGAGGCAAGCTGGGTAACCGGAGTTGACGCCGTTCTTGCGGTAGTCCTCGACGTTGGCCTCTTTCATCAATTAGAGGGCTCTCCGTGGCGGTCAGCTTGTCAGGATCAGGTCAGTAGTCTTCGCTGTAGTTACCGCTTCCACGTAGGGCAGCGATTGCTGTCGCCTCGAAGTGAGTTCCTTTGTTTGAACGTCACAGTCTATGTCGGACCCCGTCGCCGTCTGGGTTGGTGCTAATGAGAGGGCTGTCTCGTGGGAAGCATCTAGGGATTCTTATCGCCGTTTTGAGACGTGTCAAAGGTTTCCACTTTTTACGTCGTCCTTGTTTACTTTGTCTACACCCCCGTCCGACTTCTCTGTCTTTCTCTCATTCAATTTTTCTCTTTCTCACCGACCTAACTGAAGGTATTGCGACGTTCACCGGCATTAGCGCAACCCTGTGGGAGATCGGGTCATCAAAATCGATCCAAGATTAATAGAAGCCTTTTCGATCTTGTCGCCAAGTGAGGCCGGCATTGCAACTCCCTTAGTTCTCCCCTTACCCTACCCCCTTTCCTCCCATTAGTTATCCCCTGTGCCCTTACTCCCGCGCAGAGTGAAAGTCACAACAGGCAGCATTTTTAAAAAATTCTGCATGGGTTTTTACGTGCCAAAAGCACGATTTGATTATGAGGCACGCCGTAGTGGGGGACTCCGGAATAATTTGGACCACCAGGGATTCTTTAACTTGCCCCCAATGCACGGTACGCGGGGTTTTTGGATTTCACCCCCCCACCCCCCCCCCCCGAAACGCCACCGCCGCTGCAGGGATTCGATCATGCACCCTCGGGCTTAGTAGCGCAACGCCATAGCCTTTACGCCACCACGGCGGATAACCGGCAGCATCGCACTTTTATTTATTTATTTATTTATTTATTTGTTTATTTATTTGAATACCTTCAGGGCTCATTGGGCGTTACAGAAGAAGTGGGAACAATAAATAGGAAATAAAAAAACACAAAGCAAATATTAGGTAACATATTCAAGAACATTTTTAATGTCACTAAGGTCCGTAATAGATACAATGGAGGTGGGCAAGTGGTTCCAATCAATACAAGTTTGAGGGATGAAAGAATGAAAGTGTTGGTTAGGGTGACAACGAGGAACAAGTACTTTATAACGATGGTCAATACGAGGTGATATGGACGAAGGATGGAAAAGCAATTCTTGCTTAAGACGAGGGTTATGGTAGTAAATCTTCTGAAATCAGGAGAGACGTGCTATTTTCCTGCGTGATGAAAAGGGTTGGAAGCTGTAACGCTGTTTTCATAGATGAAACGCTGGAAAGACGGGAGTAGTTGGAAAAAATGAAGCGTGCGCTACGATTCTGCACAGCTTCAAGGTGACTAAGACTTTCAGTAAATGGATCCCACACAGCTGATGCATATTCTAGTTTGTAACGAACAAAAGTTTTGCAAAGAAGGAGTTTAAGAGAGGAAACGGCCATTGAAGAATTATGGCGCAGGTATACCCAAGCATGCGGTTAGCATTACGGACAATATAGTTAGCGTGTGGTTGCCCAGACAGGTTAGAATTAATGTAAACCCCTGAGTATTTGCAAATAGTCACTTCTTCGAGAGGGGAACCATTTATGTTATACTCACAAGCGTTAGTGGAAAGCTTACGAGAAATTTTCATTAGTTTGCGCTTCGTTGCGTTGAGTTTTATGTTCCATGTGTTACACCAATCAGAAATATTGTTAAGGTCGGTCTGTAGTAGCGATTTGTCATTATCAGAGGAAATCATGCGATATACAACACAGTCGTCCGCAAAAAGCCTAACAGAGGAATTAACACAATCAGGTAAATCGTTGATGTAAATTAGAAAAAGAAGGGGCCCAAGGACAGAACCTTAGGGCACCCCTGAAAGAACAGGACAGAGAGAAGAATCGTAGCCATTAGCAGTTACAAATTGCTGTCGGTTTAACAAAAGGTTTTTTTATCCAAGCACGAAAGTTAGCGTCAATATTTAGTTTCCTGAGCTTAAGATAAAGTAGTTCATGGCAGAGAAGGTCAAAAGCCTTAGAGAAATCTAAGAATACACAATCAATATAACATCCCAAGTCTAGAGCTTCTAATAGGTCATTAGTAAATGAAATTAATTGCGTTTCACATGAGAATGTCTTTTTGAAACCGTGCTGATGAGATGTGAATAAAGGTAAGAATAAATGACATGTTCAAAAATCTTACAAGGGACACTGGTCAATGGCATTGACCTATAATTTAGCGCAGAATGAGTGTCACCAGATTTAAACAACGGCAACACTTTGCCCACCTTCCAATTACAAGGCAACACACCAGAATTTAAAGCCTGAGCGAGAAGTTCATTAAAAGAATGGACGAGTAAGCAACCGTACTTTTCAAAAACTTTGCGTTTACACCATCGACGCCGCATGATGACGAAAGCTTCAAATTGTTAATAAGGCCAACGATGCCATCATAATCAATTGCTACAGCATCCATTGTAGGAAAGTTCGCGTCACAAAATTCTGGCAGGCGCTCAGCACGCGCATCTAAAAATGTTTTTGAAAATACCTCGTTGAATACGTAACAACATTGCGAACGAGAAACGGTAACGCCACTGACAATACGTCTTCGCGTGCACCCTTAACAACACTCCAGAACTTTTTGGGGTCGTCTTTTAACAAAGCAGGTAAAGTAGTGCCAAATAAAGTTTGCTTAGCGTCCCTATCGCATATTTTTATATTTGCGGGTGATCTGTTGATATGCGGTCCAGTCAAGTTGTAACTAGTCGCAGTGCTGCAATGCGTAGATATACTCTGTAATTTACGAGCAAATGATTAATTTCTAAGTTTTTACGGGCCAAGACCATCATGTGATTATGAGGCACGCCATCCGGATTAATTCTGACTCGATGAGTGAATTCTTTAACGTGCACCTAAGTCTAACTACACGAGAGTTTTTGCATTCCACCCCAATAGGAATGTGGTCGCCCCGAACGGGATCGAAGCCGCGACCTCGAGTTCAGAAGTGCAACGACATAATACTGGGATAACGCGGCGGGTGTAGTTTCCAATCAACATGGTTGAATTGAATTGTGGGTACGTGCCAGAACCCCGATTTCATTATGACGCATGCCGTAGTGGAGGGACTCTGCATTAATTTCGACCACCAGGAGATCTTTGACGTGCCCTCGTGGCACGGGACACGGGCGTTTTTGGATTTCGGACCCAACAAAATGCCACCGCCGCGGCCGGGATTTGATCCCGCGACCTCTCGCTTAGCAGCGCAACTCCACAGCCACTAAGCCACCGCGGCGGGCAACAACATGGTTCCAGGGGCGTAATGCACTGCCTATTGATTCGGCACTATGCCCCTGTGGTGACCCTGTCGCGTGGTCTTAATTAAGCGCTAGACTTCATACGAAGATTCGTTAACTAAGTAAATTAACAAGCATGGTGTCACGCGCGCACAGGCAAACATGAACAGATCTCACTCGATGGCCGCGAACACTCGCCATCACACCGCTGGCGCGTTGACGAGCACGAACAGAGTGGAGCGAACGCTTCGTGCTGGCTCTCGATTCAACCCATCTCCGAAGATTGCGCGACCTTCAGCAGTAGACACGTGGGAAGACAGCGCACACGAAGCCACAAGCCATCTGGGCTCGCTCTAACAGTGCACCCGCCAGAGATCGCCTCCAACATAACGCGCGCGGACAGCCATGTCTACGGGACAAGCACAGCCATGGCTGTTCAAGAGGGGTAGAAGACGCGCGTCACCTGCCTGCGGCTCCCGAGCGCCCCCTAGCACGTGTCCACCTCCTTCGATTGTTCAGTATCACAGCATGAGGTGCTAGGCCAGTGGCCTAAACGGACAATCTGCGCTGAAGGCTACAGGAGTGCCCAGTGCACATTATAAGGTTTTCAGGCCTGGGCTATAACTTGCGATGATATCGCGTGCTACACGTCATCGGTGTGCACGCTTTCCGTTATTTCCGCTTCTTTTGCGTCCTCTTCTTTTATATCCAAATACCCCATTTTACCGTGCGTAAACGGGAACCATTTCTGGCTAACCTCGTGCCTCTCTTCGAATCGTTTCTCTCTCTCTATTCTCCCATCGGCCCTATATGTGTTGCAATATGTTTGCCAGAATTTAAACGTGGTGAACTTGCGCGCGTGGAAGGACTACGGGAGGCTCGTGTTTGTTACATTACTGTTCTGGCGACTCGGACAACGCGTTTTCAATTGCAAAAATGGTGCATGCACTGAGAAACAGTGCTGTGGCGCTGTCACTCATGCGATGGCCGTCAGAATTGTAGAGCTACTGAGCTATGGCCCCCAGCGTTGTTGCTGCGTCCCAGAACGTACAGAGGGAATCGATGTAGCAGTCCGTAAGTTGGTAGAAAGATTACCTGCTGAAGTTGCGTGCATAGCGTTGCAGCCATGCCAAACTGCATACCGCGACAAATTTCCCTGAAAAAAAAAAAAATGCAAACGAAATCAAATTAGCTTGCTCTACGGATTGCTCTACCCATGCAAAATGATAATTAAAAAAATTCAGAGCCCTTCCACTATGTGAAAGTGGAAGACCAGCGAAGCTGTATTGCTCAACAGCTATATTAAGGGCTGTATGGTGGTTATGCTATATGGGTTGAATAAAGGCACGAACTCATAACTTCGTTGTTTGTTGCATCTTTCTTTATGTGTTATTTTTTATTTCTCTTGCTTGTTTTGTTTTGCTATATATATATATATATATATATATATATATATATATATATATATATATATATATATATATTACTTTTACTCTGACGTTTTGACACGCGTCGTCATAGACTAGCGTTTGGGCTACAGCGTTCACCGCTCCCGTGCATTGCTTTGTCAACATCATAACTTTTTGAAAAAGTTATACAAAATATTTTTTTTTCGGAAAAACATACGTTCTTACCTTTGTGCCTGGGTCCTCTTTGGGTCCCACGTGTGACAAGGGTAGTTCCAGGGCGCGTTACGGGTCCCTGAGCCCACAGGGGTATTTGCCACTGAGCTTGGACCCTTTCTGCACTATTACTAGGATATGATGATACCACCAGGCCCACATGATGATTTCTTTTTGTCAACATCTCGGGGACACATTTTCCCAGATCCTAGCCATAGGCAGCTTCGCTTAAAAAAAATAACAAAAGAAACCAAACAAGCAAAAAAAAAAAAAGGTCTGCTGACTTCAGCGGTTCCTCTGACTGTAAAATTGTTTACATCGGCATCAACAGGCTGTGGCTGACACCGCCGCATCACCTCAAGAACAACCTCATCACGATGTAAACAACTTCGATCCAGTATACAGTATTGCTTGTTGTAAGACTCCGAAATGCATACGCAGACGCCACCATTCTCATAGTCTGTACGGGGCGCCAATACCTCGCACAAATTGCCAATAGCTAAAAGCTGCGCGACAGCACCTATATAGTAGCTGGCGCTACGTGCTCCCAACGGCATTTCGCTGCGGGGACGCGAGTTTTTCTTCGCCCTATGTCGATGGTGAAGCCGAAACCGACAACGGCAGTCGGCGTGACGGACACGGCAAAGCCGGTTTCAAGGTTTGAATGCCCCCAATCAGCCGGAAATTAACGCTATCGTGACAAAAGTAGCTAAAGAAAGAAAAAGATTAGATAGCGATTTCACGCAGATACTTCGAAAATGATATCCAAAAATAATATACAGCATATAAGCGCATTCATTTTAGCGCTAACTTGCAGCTCGAATGATCCAGCATTTGAAAACACCTTTCTGCGAACGCTCGCTATGAATGAGTGAATGATTCAATACCCCGAGATAACGACGTTAAAAGGTAACGTGGACCGGCTTCGAATAAAATTGACTGCCGCTTCGTGGAACACACACACGCACACGCACGCACACGCACGCGCGCACACACACACACACACACACACACACACACACACACACACACACACACACACACACACACACACACATATATATATATATATATATATATATATATATATATATATATATATATATATATACTCGCGAAAAAACTAGCGTCCATCCGCTATCGCTAGCTCGAAAGAGCAGGCGCACGTAGCCAGCGGAATTAATGACCCAGCCCTCGCAGATTTAAAGCGAAATGATTTTGCGCGGTGGTCGCTTGTTGATAGATATGAGCGTCCATATGCAAAATTATCAAGTTTACAGGCCTAAATGAGCGTCCTGGACTCGGGGAAGTCTCGCTCGTAGCTGAAAAAAAGGAAGCGCACACACACACAAATATAGGGACAGTAAAGCGAGTACGAAATAAAGCTTTTACTTGAAATGAAAGGAGATATTATGAAATAAAGAATGGATGAAAGACAGAAATACAGCCTGACAGGAAAAAAATTCTAACCTAATGTCATTCGTCTTTTTTTTTTCGTTGCTTCTTTGGCCATTGAACATCCGTTAGTCTTGATAGCAAATATAGCGCTTGCGCGTCTGCCGGTAGTGGGAGGAAATAGTATATCGACTCCAAACTTTCAAACCTTAGTAATTGTACAGAACACCCAATACCCTCAATTTACGAATAAGTGTTACGCGGAAAGATGATTCCTGTGTTGCCCAAAGTGATAAAACAGAAGCCCGCACTGTCACGAGTTTTTCTCAATAGTTTTTTCAGTTTATCAAGCTTATTAACATAACTACGCTCACAACGCGTATATCAGGATTATTCATTTTCAGGAGGAGGCCCAAAAGTAAAAACTGTTGGAGGGCCTCCTATCAAAATCAGATAAAGCGAAGTTTCAATAAGCCCAGGTATCAAGGAACGTTACAAAGTAGTTCAAATGGTTAAAATATGCATATACAGGCACACAATAACACTTATTTCAAGAAGCTGATAATTATACCTATTAAAGCGATGAAAGCAAGTACGTTTTCAAAGACGATCTAAACCTGCTTAATGGAGAGTTTTAGATTACGGCCCCCAAACGTTTTGGGGCCCCGAAGAAATAGCGTCGAAGCCAATGCGCATGTGCGAGACAGAGACTGCGTCCGGGCTTTGCGTCGGGCACGCTACTTCACTGATTTAGCGGGAGCCCCAAGAGCTGCCCCAAAAGCTTTGCGTCAACAAACATGGCGGGGGCACCCATCGAAGCGACTGCTCTAACCCAGCACCGAACTGGGCTCGATTCGTGGTAACGCGTGAAGTTCGCAAGCTAGGAGAAATGACTGCGGTTATCGCTTTCTCTCACGTGTGCTATGAAGGTTGATTCATTAGACGCCGCTGATTCCGAATTCGATTGTCGATTGCATGGCTCGTAGGTCTAACACGGCTTAATTTGGCTGGTGAAAGCACGTAAGCTGGTTACTCAAAACTAAGCGCAAAAAATTGCTTGCTGCTAACAGAATAACCTCTACATTGTAATTAAATGCGAAAACACGAAAGTCAAAATTACTCTTCTTATCATCAAATGGAATATTTTTTAATATTTATAAGCTTTTATTTGACGCCGTAGTGGCCCTGCAAACACAAGACGCTGTTTGCAAACGCAAAGCTCTTCACTCCTGCGTGCCCCAACGCCAACACCCGCAAAGCTCTTTGGCGTCCCAAACTTTTGGGGCCCTTATTCTGAAACTCTCTAATGAGAACATTTTCACATGGGATTCTAGATTGTTCCAGATGGAGGTGGCACTAAAACAGGTGGTTTGTTTCTCGTAATTTGTTGTTGCTTTTACCAGGAGAAAGTTATACGACAAAACAAACTTTGTTGTATTTTTATTAGTCAACTGGAAAAATGTCAACGGAAATTTGAATGTGAATGACTTTAAAGAGCAGGACCATCAAGCTAAATTTATATATGCAAACGACAAGTACTACACCCAGTTGGAGGAACAGGGGCCTAGCTAGATGATGAAAGAGGCGATGTGAAGGTTATAATTCTTAGGTGCTTGTTTTTCAACACTTACTAAGCGAGGCATATGTGTATAAGTACTTCCCCAAGCAGTAATACAATAAGCAATGGGTATATGAATGAATGCGTGGTGCTTAAAACTAAGCGAGTTCAAATAAGGAGTCTTATGCCTGAACCAATTTTTCTAATAACAGATTCAATGTTACGTCGAATTTGAGACTGGGATCTACAATGACTCCTAGGAATTTCGCACGAATAACTTGTTTAATTTCAACGTTACTTATCAGTAAATGTAAATTAGGTGTCGCAGCTATTTGAAGAGAATGGAAAACTATGAATCGAGGCTTAGCTAAGTTTATGCTTCTGGAGTTCCTCTGGCACCATTCTTCCAAAAGGCGTACGGTGTATTTTAATTTATCTAAAAATTGAGTGGGGTTCTTGGCTGATGCTACAATCGTCGTATCATCTGCGTAGAGAAAACACTTGGTATTATATAACTTACTGGGATATCATTAATAAAAGTGAAGAACAAGAGTGGACAAAGAATGGATCCCTGTGGTCATTGTCTTTTGCCCGGAAAAGAAGCCAACAATGCAAATATCTATCTGAAAGGTAATTCTTAAAACGTTCTAAATGTTGGGCAGTAATGCCATAACTTTCCAGCTTAGAAAAAAGAATTTCATAGTTAATATTGTCAAAGGCTTTTTTTAAAATCAATGAAGACTGAACTTGCTATTAATCGCTTGTACAACTGTGTCCTAATCCAGTCTGTAAAACGAATTATTGTGTGTACTGTTAAAAGAAACGCGCGAAACCCGAACTGCGAGTGTGAAAGTATATTAAGTTTAGCGTAGCAACAAGGAACGCGAATTTCAATTATTTTTCTATTTTTATAAGAAATGGAAGTACTGAAATCAATCTGTAATTATCTATAAGTGTGGGGTCGCCCTTCTTTAGTATAGTAAATACTTTAGCTGATTTCAGTTGGTTAGGAAAAATACCCGTGGAAAAAATATGGTTCACGATATGGAGAAGGGCTTCAGCCACAATATGCTTGTCGGATTTATTATGTAATGAATGTATTTTGTCTACACCACGTTCCCGTCGTGTCTAAGTTACTAATCGCAGCTAGCGCTTCTTCAGTTGTGCAAGGCTGTAAGAAACAAGATTGTGGATGCTTTTGCGATCGAGATACTGTAGGAACCACGTTGGCTTCTGAAGACGAAACAAAAATCGCAAGAAGCACCACTAATCTTTTCACGATATTGAACTACTTTGTTTCCGTTAGTAACAATCTTGCTAACAGTTTTCTTGAGAAGTGAACTAATATGATATGATTAATAAAAATCGGGCCTCTCGGTTAACCCCCTTTCTTCTCGTTCTAACAATTTTCTAGTTGTTTCTGTTCAAGAACTCATCGATGATTTTCCATTTTTGTTTAACGTCTGTACATGCGTCACTTTTGAGTTCAATATAGCTTTTTTTTTGCCTGCTTTAGAGCAGTATATAACTGTGCTGAAATCATCTCACACTGCGTTTTAACTCCTTCGTTACCGCTAGAAATGTCCTCATTTTCGGTGCCTTTATGTTTTCACGATTTGCTTCAAGACCTGGTAGTCACAATGTATATCGCGATGCAAAAAAAATTATAGCCTGACCACTGGTGTCTAGAATGGATATAAAGCAGTAATAATTCCTCAGACAGATTGTGAAAACTCTTACGTGAAACATCAAAAAAGCACCCCACGGGACACAAATGAAAGTAATAACTTGTGATTCTTCGTTTAAGTACTGAGAGTAAGCGAAAATCTGAAATACACAAAATACGCACCTGGCTCCTAGTTCCTGACTTTCGTAAGTAAGATCACGCAATGAAGTTTATATGAAGTTTCGTTGGCGTTACCTTCTAGCCATAGTGATGCCGATGCTATGTGGGAAAGCAGTAGCTTCGTAAATGTGAAAACGGGTAAATTCCTATTGTACAGAGAGCATTTGTTTTTACCCTTCGCAACAGGCACCTGCTTTGTTTTTTACTGCATTCTATAGGCTCGCGAAGAAATGGGTGTCACATCAGGGAGCACGCAGAAGCCTCCCTATGCTTGATTACAGCATTCAACCAGTTCTCCTCTGTAAGAAGGTGATATGGTGTGCGTTCTACTGGCGCTGGAGCCTCCCCGTGCTTTGTTTAGTTCCTTCCTGTACAGTGCTGTACAGTAATGTGAAGTGCTGCACAATACTCTACAGTAATGAATAGAATTATGGAGCTTTACGTGCCACAACCACGATTTTACTATGAGGCACGCCGTAGTGGCGGACTCCGGATTAATTTTGACCACCAGGGCATCTTTAACGGGCCCCCAAAGCATGGGACCACCGGTGTTTCGGCATTTCGCCCCCATCGAACTTCTATAGTAATGGATAAAGATCCTTGCACAGGCGGTGTTCAGTATGTAAGAGATTAGACAGCTAGTCAAGCTTCGGTCGAAGGTCGGTCTGAAAACGACTGCGTGCTCTTGTGTGAATGAAATACTCACATGACGGCAAGGATTGCTCGTAATAATTTGTACATACGCTGTCGAAGCGAAGCGCTGATGGACAAAAGGAACCCACGCTGGGGAAAATAAGGTTGCACTTGATATTAGTTAAGCACAATTATCAAAATAACACACACTCATGATTATCTATCGTTGTTTGAGACATCGCTAAAACAGTCTATAAGTTCGATTAGAAAATCAGGCAATCCGAGAGAACCGTCTGTGTCTTCACTGCTGCTGTCATTTAAAAATTGTGGTGCCAAGTCGATGAAAGCACAAATTTCGTCGTGCCGCCAACCCAAATACCGTCTGCATTCTTCCTAGCTCCTAATTACGTAGTTTTCTGCCCACAGGTAAATCCACTTGCGTTTTTTTTTTGTTCCAGTGCTACAACAAATAGTTTTTAATTAACGGTATCAAATGTTTGTTCACATATATTGCAGTGCCAACGCAGCCAGAGAAGATTAGCTTCCCTGTTGTCAAACGTCCCTTCCGAGCTTTTCTAACAAGGTCTGTTCGTTAAGTGCGAGAGGAGTAGCGGATGATTAGGTTTTTCTTTTGAGCGTCACGCGTAGGAACGCGGTGCACAGTGTCCGCGTCCTCAAGTTTCACAGTATTGCCAATCTTGTCACCATTTTTTTTTTCGTTATTTGGTAGCAGCCTTCGCCTTTAGTCCGAGTAATGCCGCTTGTTTGAAAATTATTCAGACGAGAGTACAGATCCGAATCTTCTACTTGACGAGAAAGTAGCTCTTTTTTTTTGTTAATTTTTGTCGATGAAAAGGATGGCATTGATTTTAATTCTTCGAAAGGATCGTTCATGATTGCCATGCTGTTTCTGAGACTTTCAAGCTCTTGCTTTAGAGCTTTATATTCAGTTTTATTTTATTGTGCTAGTTCTTTTTTTTTCGAATTAGTCATACCCATGAGGAGTACTTTCGTTTTTGATTCAAGATTGCTTCCCAGAATTTCCAATTCCTTTACAAGTGAAGCAACCATTGGAGCCATGCTGCACAGGTAATCTGATGACTGAGCAAGTATAGCGGAAAAATAGCGGAATACTTTACGTGGACTTCCTTAATATTTAAAAAAGGAATTATGCAGAGTCCGCACATTGTGGGAATCGATGTAAGCGAAGCTTTCTGGGCTGTTTGCTTTGATTGAAGATAATTATTTTGACGGCGAATGTTTAATTTCTTCAAAGTTTAATCCAACATGAGAGTTGTGACTTGATGTTAAACATTACCTTGCGTGCGCCACTGCTGTTTGCGTAGTACACTGTTGTGAAATCGGGGTCCATGCGGCCAACGAAGGTTCCACGGATGGTGCCGTGCCAGCTGCCGGGAGCGAGAAGGGTTTCGAGCGACGTTGAAGAGAACGAAAAAAGAAAAGGATTGTATATAAAAAAAAGTACATGGTTAAGCTTTACAACACGGCTCCAACTATCGGAGCACACTATTGTAGCGTCTTTGCATGTCCGAACGTCTCTTTTTTTCACAGCCGTCCGGATCCGCTTTTTGTGCCCTTTTCTTCCCTCTTTCCCTCGTTGAGGGAATTCACTGGCCAATTACAAACACCGAATGGTTAACCACCTCTATTGCCCGTCACTGGTCTCCAACCTGGTGCTCCTGCCCTCCACGTGGTGCTGCTTTCTAAAACGTGGTGCTCGGGCCTCCAGCATGACACAATACGAGGCATCTACGTGGCAAACTGAATCTGCTGCCGACGCTTTTCCCAGGAGTTCTCGACGATGACCCTGTCATCGATCAGTGGCCTCTCCGTGACGATCCTCCACCGTGGTGTTCGGGCCTCCACCGTGGTACACTGCAAGGCGTGGCAAACCGTGAACCCACCGCTACTTTCCCCGGAAGTCTCTGTCAATGACCCTGTCATCTATTAGTGGCGTGACGGTCAGGAGGGCAAGGAGGGTGAATGATGAGGCGTGAACACCAACCGTGACAACTGCATGTCGCTGGTGGGGCATCCCCCGCTCTGAAGGACCGCCCGGCACAACAACACAGAACACACAGGGAGAGGTGGTTGCTTGAGGCACTGTTGTGTGCCATATTTCATAACCTCTGAAAGGGTTCACTATTCTCATTGCCTCACATAGCACATCACGTCTTGGCAGAAGTCATCATCAGCATCAGCATCAGCTTATTTTATGTCCACTGCAGGACGAAGGCCTCTCCCTGCGATCTCCAGTTACACCTGTCCTGCGCCAACCGATTCCAACTAGTACCCGCAAATTTCCTAATTTCGTCGCACCACCTAGTCTTCTGCTATCCTCTACTGCGCTTCCCTTCTATTGGTATCCATTCTGTCACCCTAATGGTCCAACGGTTATCTAATCTGCGCATTACATGGCCTGTCCAGCGCCATTTCTTTCTCTTAATGTCTATTAGAATATCGTCTATAACCGTTTGCCCTCTGATCCAAACCACTCTCTTTCTGTCTCTTAAAGTTATGCCTAGCATTCTTCGTTCCATCGCTCTTTGCGCGGTCCTTAACTTGTTCTCAAGCTTCTTTGTCAGTCTCCATGCCTCTGCCCCATATGTCAGCATCGGTAAAATGCACTGATTGTATACCTTCCGTCTCAATAACGGCAAGCTCCCAGTCAGGAGCTCACGATGTCTGCCGTATGTGATCCAAGCCATTTTTATTCTTCTCTGAATTTCCTTCTCATTGTCAGGGTTCCCTGTGATTAGTTGACCAAGGTAAACGTACTCCTTCCGGCAGAAGTATTAAACTTCAACTGAATTATAGGACTGTACGTACGAAAACCACAATCGGATTATGAAGGACAGCGTAGGGGCGGACTCCGGATTTGGATTAATTTTGACACCATGGTGCTCTTTAACGTGTCTCTAAATCTAAGTTCACGAGCGTTTTTTTATTTCGCCCATGTCGAAATGTGGCTGCCGCGGTCGGGATCAAATCCGCGATCTCGAGTAATGTCATAGCCGCAATGCTACTGCGGCGGGCACAGAAGTGTTGCTTTGACGTGCGGTAGCTTGCGTTGTGTCGCCTAGACCCTGCGGTGCACTTTAATTAATGCGGCTCTGCTTCTCCACGCCCTGCGTAAGTTGTCCCCCTGATATATTGGCATGACGTTTATTTTCCAGAAATAGCAGAAACGTACCGTACCGTACAGGGGCGTAGCCAGGGGGGGGGGGTCGTATGGGGCTCCAGCCCCCCCCCCCCCCTGGGGGGGGGGGGGGGCTGGAGCCCCATACGTGCTGTCCATGCACCGCCGACCAAAGCAACTCCCGGCACCGGAAATCATTCTGGGTTTTGATTAGAAGATCTTTTTCCCGTTCAAAAAGCCATTTCACCGCGAAAATTGTGAATTCACGCTGGATTTCGCGGCAACGCCCATGCACCGGGAATCACATAACGCAAGCAGCCCCATCCGTGCACCAAGTTTCAGGGACGTTTTGAAGGCCAGCGGGCTCGCCGCGGCATCTCGCGGAGGCCGCGGAGTCTACACTTCATGGAATCTCATAAACTTTCTCATAAAAGTTCTCATAAACTTTTGATGTGAAAGGTGCATTGACATTTACAAACGTGTGCTTTAAATTTTCAATTGCGGAACTTTGTAAGTTTGATGTTCCCATAAATATTTGACGCCAAAGGTATTAAATTTTCCAACGGCGTACATCGGGCCATACAACAAGACAAATCAACACACCATCAGACAAGTTGACAAAGCTCGCAGCGAGGCCCCATGAAACGAAGCGTTGTGGTGGTTCATTCGTGCCGTCATGTCACATAAAAAAATAACACTTTTTTTCACCTGCGCCAAAGCATCCAGTGAAGACACTAAAGCCAGCCAAGGTAACTACTTTCTTATTTTTTTTTCTACTTTGACTTTTAATCGCGAGGACACATTGAGCCTCTTCAATTTTTTTGTTCTCGCTCCCCTACCCGCGGGCTGCCAGAGCCGGCCAAAGCGCATGCGTTTTTCTCGTGTTGCCCCGACCATCGTGCGGCGCACTTCGGTGCGCGTTCGGTTTTCTCTGGCCGAGGACATTTTCGCCTGGCCGAGTTTTGGACGCTTTCTAGCTAGCAGACGAGAAAAAGAAACAATGGTCGCTCGCCGCCATCACTGTGGGGGCTCGACGGATTGCACCGCGTTCGCTTGAGCGCAACCTCTGCAGAAAGTCTTGTCGCGCTGGTGTAGGATACCGAGCAGTATGCGCATGGTTCTTGGTGGAACAAGCGTCTCGCGTTTTCTTCGATATTCCTTTAATAGCCACATTAGTTGCCTAAAGTAGGCATTCGATTGTGACCAACATACTTTCCTTTGCGTTTTTTTTTATTACGGTGCCCCCGCCCCACAAAAAGAAAAAGAAAACGTTGTTGCGGCGCAGCGAATTGTCGCATGGTGAAAGTTCTATTTTGTTACTTCTTTTGCGGTAAGTTATGGGCCATGGGACACTTCAGCTGCCGGATACTCTTATTATATTATTGCGATAGCAATTATATGGACACTCTAGGCGCATTCCTGCCGTCGCCCTCATGTTCCGCATAAAGTCCAAGGGCGATAACATTGTGACTGCGCACCGCATGCTGTATGTGCGAGTGAAAGCGTGTGGGGGGTGGGGGGGAATGGGTGAGCCGGCGATGGTGGCTCAGTATTGTGTGCGCAAGGGAGAACAGTGAGGAGCAAGCGCGCCGCCTTCCGTCGCGCGCGATACATCGGGTGGAGTGAATGGAATGGGGGCGGGATCTAGGATTCTGTGAATCTGGGATTGCGCAACATGTTTATTTGCCTTGTTTGACCCATTATATACCGTGACTTTTTCTTTAGGATGTAGATTTATTGGATATTTATACGTATGTTTAGATATCTTATTGCGAGGTTTTGTGCGTACATGCAGTGAACTTTGTTTCCAGTGGCACTTTTTTGCCCTTTATCAAGCTGTATCTTGGCATTTGTATATTCCATTGTATCTTCGCATTTCCAATGTACGAGGGCGAGTCAAATGAAAGTGAACCTATACCCACCTTGTGAAATCATGGTTCTGTTCATTATCTGCAAGGCCTGGGCGTAGCACACAGGCATCTCTCATTTACAAAAGTGACACGCAGGTGTGAGGATAAATGTTCTTTAATGCTCTCATACACTGGGTTGAACATGGTTGCGTGACGTAATGGACGCTCCAGAAGTTGAGCAGCGAGGTGCCGTGAGGTTTTTGACAACTGAAGGTGTTTCCCAAAAAGAAATTAGTCACCCTATGGCTGCCGTGTACATTGAACATTGCATTTCATTGGCCACTGTGAAGCGTTAGAACAAACGGTTCAAAGAAGGACGTGAAAGTTGCAAGGACGCTCCCAGACCGGACCAAAGCCATCGTGCAATCACCGCTAACAAAATTGCAAAGGTTGACGAGCTGATGACACAAGAACGGAGAATAAGCATCGATGAACTGGCAGAGCGTGTGAACATCAGTCACGGTTCTGTTCACCGTCACCGTTCACGCCATAATTCATGAACATCTCGGTTATCGGCTCTTGTGTGCGCAATGGATGCCCAAGATCTTGAACCACCGCCAGAATACGGAGATGTTCGGCGCTGCCTTTACTCATCAGATCCGGTATCACAATAAGGGTGACGATTTCTTGTCTGCAATTGTGATCGGAGACGAACCATTATACCACTACTACGAGCCTGAAACACGATGGCAAAGCTTACAATGGAAACATTCAAATTCACCACCCCAAAAGAAAGCAAAGGCCGTCATTTCCGCCGGAAAGGTGTTGTTGACTTTTATTTTTCGATCGTCAGGGGCCATTACTGATAGAATTTGCTAAATCTTGAAAGGCTATCAATTGTTTCCCATATTGTGAAACGCCAGATCGGCTGCGTGTCGCAATCAAGAACAAACTACGTGAAAAATTGACGAATGGGATCATCTTGTTCCACGACAATGCCCGTCCCAACGTCGCTGATGTGGTTAGTACAAAACTAGCGAAGTTCAAGTGGGAAACGCTGCAATATCCGCCATACAGCTCAGATCTGTCGCCTTGCGACTTCCACATTTTGGGGCAACCGTAAAAACAGCTCAAGGGAACCAGATTCGTCTCGGACGATGACGTGAAAGTCAGTTGCAGACGTTTGGAAGCAGCAACCCAAGGAGCTTTATGAGGCGGGAATTACGCGACTCGTTAGTCAATGGGACAAATGTCTAAATGCTCATGGCGGCTACTTTTAAATAAAGTACCCAGTTTGTCATATATTCCCATTGCCTCACTTTCATTTGACTCGCCCTCGTATATTCTGCAGAACTCTTGCTTTATATACGTGCTCTCTGCTGCGACTATACTTTCGGTGCAATTACTCACGATACAAGACCGGTGACAGCTGCTCCTGCTTAATACAGTGGAACAAATGACAGCGTCATTGAGATTTTTCACTGGCCGTTGCATATGTACAAGAATGTAAACAAGGATCTTGAATGACAAAGTTTCATTAACATATTTGTCCTCAACTTGTTCATCTCATGGCCTTTACATTTTTCATACCAGCGGCATGCACTGCTTTGCTGGTTTCGAACTGATGTAGTTCTAAAGTTCGTGTGATATTTCCTTTACTTACTAAATAGACAAAAGACACGGACGCATTGACGTCAGTTATGTTGGGCACAATTTTTGGCACATACGAGTATACTATTTTATGAAAAAATACATATTTTGCTTGTATTGACAGTGCGTAGCATTCAAGAATTCGTTTGCAGCATCTTTGGCAATGGCAATGCAGTTATTATTCATGTATTTGATCCCTCGGCAAATTGTTTAAGAGGAAGCTTTAGCTCGAGCCCAACTCCGACGTGGCCTATTCAGATACATGTAAAACGCAGAAACGCTTTTATGAGATAACTCCTGAATCGCTTTTAATGAAATTTATTGCATTTGAGAGAGTAAGTTAAATTCTAGCGTCTGTTGGAAGCGGAATTTCGATTTAGGGCCCGAACTTTGTTTAAAATATTTTGAAAAATTCGAAACTTCGAAAAAAAATAGACGCACGATGTTTACAAATTAATAGCTCTGCATCAAGAACAGATATCGCGGTTCTGTAAACGGCATCCATTACACTATTCAAACCGGACAAATTCGATATGTCTATTTGTATCTTACGTGAATTGGTTATGTTACGTACAAGGGCTCTGCAAAAGCCGTATTTCCATAATGCTTAATTTTTTGAGACTCATGTGTAACATCAATTTTATCCGCTGTAGATGTACTATTATGTGCAATTCACAGAATTGTGATATAAATTTTCATTGCTAATTCACAGAGTTGTAAGCTTCATTTATTTCGTCTTCTGAAAATTTTCGATTTTTGCCACTTTTCAATAAAATATTGACCTAAATCGGAAATTCGAAACAAACAATCACTAGAATTTAAGGTTTTCTTTTAAATGCAACAAACCTCATCAAATTTGTTGCAGTGGTTGCCGAGAAAAACGAATTATCCTTCTACATGTATTTAGATAGGAGCATCCGACCTAATGTTTCCTCTTAGAAGGAGGCCGAGGTGAATCGTGAGCCCCTCCCGAACGAAATTCCTGGCTACGCCACTGGTACCGTACCTTGAACTTAAATTTGTCGTGTTTCCCGCAACCGCTGTCGTGTCTATAGTAGTCGCGTTTTCTTGCTTTCTCACGTCATCTCCACCCCCACCCACCCCCGTCACCCAAGCTTGTATGGAAACTGGGAGCGAAGAGTGGTAAGGTTGTTATTGACCCGTTTCGCGACTGGGTCGGTTCTACCTATTCAGTGCCTCCTCTCCCCCTTCCTCTCTACCATTTTATCTAGCTTCCCTCTGGACTTGCGCGTTAGTGGAACGGTAAGCGCTGCAATTTCTGCAATGCTTTTGCGGAGGATCACGGATAATTACAGCTTTCAGGAGGCTAATGTGGCGACACCCAGGGAGCTCCAGAGGGCATTGTGCACATTCGACGCGGTGCAAAGGTACAAACGAGTTTCTAGCGTCTCCTTTCCTCTCTGCCACGCTCCTTCCATGTATATACACGCTCTGAACCACCCCGCCCCCCAGACGCTGCGGGCCCGACAGCAGCAGCAGTGTGAAAGTCGCAGGAGAGAGAGAGGGGGGGATGTAAGGAAGGCATGGGTGTTAACCAGTCAAGAGTCAGGGTGGCTACCCTGTGCTGAGGGAAGGGAGAAGGGGAAGTGAGAGAAGAGAGAGAGGGAGGGTGTATAGAGACGTGCACGGACAGTACTAGAGTCACAGCCGCTCGTACAAAACAGACGTCCTCAGAAAGCGCAAAAGTGCATTCACTGCATTCTGAGCCGATGATCGGTGGGGACGGTGTTTTAGTACTGTCTGTTCACTCAGAGGACGATCATCTAGTTACCTGAATGTGTTGGGCATAAATTGTATTTGTGCTTCAAATTGAGGACGGTGGCACAATAAGTGATCAATGTTCTCCTCGCATCCGCAAACATCACATGCAGGACTGTCAGTCATTCCAATTAGTGCTGATTAAGCTTTCGTGAAGGCAACTCTAGCCACAACCGACACAGAAGAGACGCTTCGCGTCGGTGCAGTCTGGCCGGAGGTCTGAGTTGCAGCGAAGGGTTTCGTCTGTGCAGTCTGGTGCGCCTTGTACGTGCGGTATTTCACTCAGCTAAGAAGAGCGTGTGTGCTAGAATGGGAAGTTGTCTAGCGACGTCTGTCCTTGAAAGAGAAATGGGGACGCAGCGGTCTTTGTTTGACGTCCGAGTTGTCTTATCTGCGTCATCATTTCTAATGATACCGCAATGACCTGGTATTCATTGAAAAGAGATATTATGGCCTTTTTCTCTCGAGCGATGGACAAGTTTCACGATTTCGCAGTCAGCTGATCGTGAGTTTCATGTCGTTGAAACGACTGTACACATTGTAAGGCCGGTCATGAATCACAGAAGACTGCCCATTTTTCAGGAGTCTCTGTGTTGATCACTTAAAGCGCACCGCGGAGAGCCGCGAGCTCTGCAGCTGTAGACGTAGTGATATGGGAAGTCTTGAACCGCTAGGTTATTCCCATTGTTGGTATAACTACAGCGCCACCGGAACTGGTTGATGTAGTTAAGCCATCAATATAGACATGTCTGCAGTTCCTCTATTCCACGTACAGGAGGAGTAAATTAAGTTGATTGAGTGCAGATGGCAGTAAGTCCGAGTTTTTCGGAAGTCCTGGGATTTTTTGGTTACTTGAGTACGGTTCACACACCATGGAGGAATCGAAGGTCTTGCAGCAGCGCTTAAGCTGACGTAAGATAGGCGCGGTGCGCGAAGACAGTTGCACTGAATGTCGTGCGGGGTCTTTATATTGGGAGACTTTCGAGGTGGTGTGTAAGCGTCCGGGCAAGATGTCTTATGTGCACGCACATTGTTTCAATGGTAATGTGCGTTCTGATATTGTAATCTTGAGTGACTGCAATAACTTCAGTCATTGATGCACTTCGCAGAAGCCCAAGGCATATCTTGAGGGCTTGGGCTTGGATGCTTCGGATTGTATTCAGGCTAGTTCTGCAGGTGTTGGAGATCATCGGTAGGCTGTACCACAGGAATCCATTAAAGAGGAACCTGGACAGTTGCAGCATAGATTGTATTGATACTCCCCAGGTCTTTCCTGCTAGGAACTTAAACATATGGCAAATTCCCGTCAGACGTTTTCTCACATAATTTACATGAGGGGTTCAGGAGAGATTTCTGTCAATGACCACCCCCCAAAATCTGTGACTTGTGCTGTACGAGATCGGCTATCCGCCGACGGATATCACGTATGGAGACAATGATTTCCTGGTAAATGCCACCACTGCATACTTTTCATATGACATTTGAAGTTCTTGTTCTCGAAGGTAGGAGAATGATGTTAAGAGGAAGCTTTAGCTCGGGTGCTCCTATCTAAATACATATTAAAGGACGAATCCTTTTTCTCGGCAACGAGTGCACCGAATTTGACGAGGTTTCTTGCATTTAACAGAAAAACTTAAAATCTAGTGACTGTTTGTTTCCAAGTTTCGATTTAGGTCATATTTTTAATCAACAATCGGCAAAATTCCCAAAGTTTTAGAAAACGAAACTATCAAGTTTACTACTTAGTACCTCAGCAATGAAAAGTGATATCATAATTATCTGAATTGCATCTAATAGTACATCAAAAGCGGACAAAATGTATATGTCACACATGAATCTCAAAAAATTTTGTAATATGGAAATACAGCTTTTGCAGAACCCCTGTACACAACGTAAGGAATTCACGTAAGATATAAATTGCCATATTGAATTTGTCCACTTTGAATGATCTAATGGATGCCGTTTACAAAACCGTGATACCTGTTCTTGACGCAGAGCTATTATTTGTAAACTTCGTGCTTCTAGTTTTTTTGGAAATTTTGAATTTATGATAATTCTTTTAACAAAATGCAGGCCCTAAATAGAAATTACGCTTCCAACAGACACTAGAATTCATATTTCTCTCTGAAATGCAACAAATTTCATTAAAATCGGTCCAGGCGTTGTTCGCAGAAAAGCGTTTCTGCGTTTTACATATATTTGAACAGGCCACGTCACAGTTGGGCCCGAGCTAAAGCTTCTTCTAAGGTGCTTGCTTTTGTGAAGCCGCTCACGAACCTGCAGTCACGTCACACCCGACCTTCATATACAAATGTCATCCGCATAAATGGAGAGACTAACGGTGCGTGGAAGGATGTCGGTGAGTCCAACTATTGTTAGGTTGAAGAGCGTTGAGCTCAGTACTCCGCCCTGAGGGATCCCACGGTTACTGTAATGCTGGGAGCTTGGGCCATCCACGGGTAAGTATGAAAAAAGGATATCTTTTGTAGGTAGCTAATAATCCAGAAATAGATCTTGCCGCCAAGTCACCTGCCTCTAACGTGTTGAAAATCGCTTCGTGCGTTACGTTATTGTCATCGTCATCATCATAAGCCTATTTTATGTCCACTGCAGGACGAACGCCTGTCCCTGCGATCTCCTATTACCCCTGTCCAGCGCCAGTCGATTCCAACTAGCGCCTGCGAATTTCCAAATTTCATCGCCCCACCTACTCTTCTGCCGTCCTCGACAGCGCTTCCCTTCTCTCGGCACCCATTTTGTAACCCTAATGGTCCACCGGTTATCTAACCTACGCATTACATGACCTACCCAGCTCCATTTTTTTTCTCTTAATGTCAACTGGAATATCGGCTATTCCTGTTTGGTCTCTGATCCAAACCGCTCTCTTTCTGTTTCCTTACGCTATGCCTAGCAATCTTCGTTCCATCGTTCTTTGCGAGATCCTTAACTTGATCTCAAGCTTCTTTGTCAGTTTCCAAGTTTCTGCCCCATATGGCAGCACCAGTAAAATGCACTGATTATGCACCTTTCTTTTAAATGATAATGGTAAGCTTCCAGTCAGGAGCTGACAGTGTCTGTCGTATGCGCTACAACCCATTTTTATTATTCTGTGAATTTCTTTCTCATGTTCAGGGTTCCCTGTGAGTGATTGACCTAGGTAAACGTACTCCTTCACGAACTCTAGAGGCTGCCTGGCGATTCTGAACTCTTGTTACCTTGCCCGGCTATTGATCATTATCTTTGTCTTCTGCATATTAATCTTCAACTCCACTCTTACACACTCTCCATTAAGGTCCTCGATCATATGTTGTAACTCGTCGCCAGTGTTGCTGAACAGGACAATGTCATCTGCAAACCGAAGGTTGCTGAGATATTCGCCGTTGATGCTCACTCGTAAGCCTTCCCAGTTTAATGGCTAGAATACTTCTTCCAAGCACACAGTGAATAGCATTGAAGAGATTGTGTCTCCTTGTTTGACCCCTTTCTTTATAGGTATCTTCCTACTTTTCTTGTGGAGAATTAAGGTATTAAGAATTAAGTATTTACGTAAGCGTTCTGTACTCCTTGATTACGTAACGCCTTTATGACTGCTGGTATCTCGACTGAACCAAATGCCTTTTCCTAATCTATGAAAGCCATATAGGGAGGCTTGTACTCTGCGGATTTCTCCATTACCTGATTAATGATATGGATGTGATCCATTGCAGAGTACGCCTTCCTGAGGCCGGCATGTTCCCTTGGTTGACTAAAGTCAAAGTTTGCCCTTATTCTATTGAAAATTATCTTCGTGAATATCTGATATAATACTGGGAGTAAGCTAATTGACCTATAACTTTTCCATTCTTTAACGTCTCCCTTTTTATGGATTAATATAATGTTGGCATGCTTCCAGTTCTCTGGGACCTTGTAGTCATGGACCGTTCGCATAGAGGGCCGCCAGTTTTCCAAGCATTATGTCTCCTCCATCTTTGATTAAGTTGACTGTTATTCCATCTTCACCTGCCGCTCTTCCTCGTTTCATGTCTTGCAAGACACTTCTGACCTCATCGCTAGTTATAGGAGGAGTTTCTGTATCCTGTTCATTACTGTTTCTAATGCAGGTATCCTGACTCCTCTGGGTATTGTACAGGTCAGTATAGAATAGCGCTCGTCCTGTCTGCTCCTTTCTGTGTCCGTGTTTCACTTCGCGCTAGAAGCCAAAATCATGTTACCGTACCAACTCGCCCAACTGTCTATCCTTTTGCATTACAGTATAGAATTCTTCCGCTTCTTTTACTATATCTTCGGTATTGCTGATGATATTACCCTGCTTATCTTTCAGTGCATACATCTTGGTTCGTCCTACGCCAAGTTTCTTTCTCACTGATTTCATGCTGCGTCCATTTTTTACTGCTTCCTCAGTTTTTCTTACGTTATAATTTCGAATATCCATTATTTTCTCCTTGTTGATCAGTTTTGGCCGTTCCGCGAATTCTGTCTCTTGAGCTGGACACTTTCATTCTTTGTCGCTTCTTTATTGGGTCCTTTGTTACTTGGGAGAGCTTGCCTACTGGTTGCCGTGGTACCTTACCTCCCACTTCAATTGCTGCTTCTTAAGCCAGCCTAGTTACGGTTTCATTCATTACCTTTATGTCATCTTCATCTCTGTGTTCTAAGGCTGCATATTTGTTTGCAAGTACCAGCCTGAATCGGCCTGCTTTTACCCTAACTTCGTCTAGGTATGCCTGTTCCTTCCTGACCAATTTTACTCTTTCTCTCTTCAAATTGAGGTGAATCCTAGACCTCACTAACCTATGATCACTGCACTTTGCCCTACCTAACACTTCAACATCCTGCACTATGCTGGGATCAGCAGAAAGTATGAAATCTATGTCATTTCTTGTTTCACCATTAGGGCTTTTCCAGGTCCACTTTCTGTTGTTACGCTTTCTGAAGAAGGTGTTCATTATTCGCAGCTTATTACTTTCCGCTAATTCTACCACTATCTCTCCTCTAGCGTTCCTATAATCAACGCCGTAGATGTCACTTGCTTGTTCACTAGCCTGCTTCCCCCCCCCCTTTTTGCATTGAAGTCGCCCATTACTACAGTATACTGAAGTTGCACTTTTCTCATTGTTAATTCAACATCTTCATCAAACTGATCTATTTCATCATCATCCTGACTGGAGGTTGGAGTGTAGGCTTGTACTACCTTTATTCTATACCTCTTATTAAATTTTATTACGACTACTGCTACCCTCTCATTAATGCGGTAGAATCCGGCAATGTTGCCCGTTATGTGCGTATGGATTAGTAGTCATACCCCGTATTGCTTCTTATCTGGGAGACCTCTATAGCAGAGGACATGCCCGTTATTCAGCACTGTATAAGCCTCACCAGTTCTAATCTCACTAAGGCCAATGATATCCCAAACAATGCCTGATAGTTCCTCAAAGAGCCCAGCTAAGCTAGCCTCACTCGAGAGAGTTCGGCTGTTAGTGGTTGCCAGGGTCAGTTTCCATTGGCGGCCAGTCCGGGTGCGGAGATTCTTAGCACCCTCTGCTGCGCTACAGGTCTGATCATCGCCTTGGTCAGGTGCTCCGCAGCTGCTGGAAACTGAGGGCCATTGGTTGATCGAATGAGTCATTTGGGAAGGAGTGGCGGAATACTGCACCAGGGAGGCCAATTCCTGTTCTGGTGAGGGAGTGTCTTTTGTTGAAGCTTAGTGGGTCTTCCTAATTTGGTTGTACCTGGATTAGTATCGCCCCACTGACTCTCGGCATCTTTTGCCGCTGTCAAGTGTCACTCCAAGCCTGTAGATGTAGTGTATTGGAGGAGGTGAATTCTGGCTTACCACCCTCAGATTTTTTAAAAGAAAAAGAAAAAACTTTTGTCATACGAGGATTCAAACTTCTGATTACGACAACTGAGATCCGGTCTCCTGAACCGGCTTCTTGCGTGAAAGGTAAGCAGATGCTGAGCGCAAACTATGTGGCATATGTTCTTATAGTGGGCCGTCTGTGTAACCAAATGGCGCATAACAGAACGAAGCCTCAATGCATGCAGCGATCGCACGGATTCGCGGCGACCGACCGCGCGTCTGCATGCATGTCCACGCACAGTGTTTCGTTTTCACTGAGAGCGTTTTCATACCGTGCTGTGAGCTTCAGGCCGTAGTATATGAGCATTTGACAGTCCACAAGAAACCATTGTTGCGTGAACGTTGTCAGAGCTGTTCAAAGACAATTTCGTTTTAACAAGGGACTTCGACGCCTAGCGCGACTATGATGTGCCGTCGCGACGATTCAATATTTCTTTCTTCTAAATTCTTGGACGTTTCAATATTATTTCTGAAGTTGCGTCGCACTGTATGCAGTCAGCGGGCGATTTCGCGCTGCTACTTCTTCGTAATCCAGTGCGTTAATTCATAACACAACCGTGACCATATTAATGTGCGTCTTACCGCTCCCTTTCTGTTCCAGTGAACTTGCCAGTATCTAGCATCAACAAGTTCATAGGCCAAACCGTCATGACATTAGCCGGGCAGCGGGCACGGGCGAGCGTCTCAGTGAGCGTTTTCTGCTACTCACTGAACATTGCGCAGTCCCGGCGCTGTAGCAGAAATCTTCCTCACGTCTGTGCTTGCTGCATACCCAATGGCTGTTTGCCGGTTCTAAGTTTCGCCAGCCAAGCTTCACGCAGCTCCTTGCCCTGCGGGTACGTGTGAATAAGGCTGACACCGGGCTCCGTTGCGTACGTCCGGCACTGCGGCACCGAGCAGTAGCCTACCATGCTGCACGCCTACAAAGGCAGCCACTACCTATTATAGTACTTTCAAATGTTGTCAAGCAGACAGCCAAGACGGTAAAGCCTCACCACTTAATCAGAACCGCGGCGCAGGTGGGACTTTAAACTTTCGTTTTCAGCTCGCTTCGGCACTTCCGAAACAGCCGACGCGGCCTGCGTGTACACGTGATCCCTCATGCCACGTCACGCCGACGGTGGCGCCAGCTTTTCCAGTGGTGGAGCTCGCCCCCAATAGTATCATTTCTCAATGGTTCTAACATCGTCGTTCCGGAATCTCACGTACGCATGCGGCTATGAACGCGGCTAGGTGCACGATATATTTTCGGCGAATTTGAACAGCACTTAATATGTCTGTGAAAAAGAAATGAAAAAGAAAAAAAGGTTTCTGCGCTTACAGGGAAAACCAAGAGAAAACGTACGTACGGTGACACCTACGACTGCTTTGTGGCGTGCCTCGCTGCCGCAGGCCTCGAAGAATTCTTTTCAGACGCAGACGCTAGCAAGTCAGGATTGTTATACCTCCTTTAAGCTACAGCAAGCGCGTCTGCGATAGGTTATTGTATTTGTTTTAACGTTATTGTATGCTATTTTAACATCCAGAAACAGGACAGTAGATAATCTTTTGCAAGACTTCTGGTGCTAGACGTACGTCGCCAAGTCGATAACGTTGTCAATGGAGGAACGGCCATGCCTGAAACCAGCCATTGTGTCTGTATATACCTGTTAATGTTCGAGGTACCATTCTATACTTGCGGACAACTTTCTGTGGCTACGAAGGGAAAGCTACGGAGGCAAAGCGCGCACAAGTTAGAGCGATTCTCAAGAGAGTCCCGTGTTTTCATCCACGTTAGTTTAAGCTGGGGGAAGAGAAAACATAAACACCTTATTAGCAACAGTTAAATAAGACAAAACACAGCACTGAATGGAAAAGTCTACTTATTTTGCGGCTTTTCCCTTCCGCGTCTGGCCAAACGCGAAACCGTCGCACTTGGAAGCTGCGCCGGTTCAGCTTCTATTCCAAGCAACCAAAAGCACTGTCAAACACTAGTTGGCGCGGTAACACATGTGCAGAAGCTCCGTCCCTGTAACTTTCCCTTCATAGTCACAGAAAGTAGTCCGCGAGTATAGCCGTGCTAGAACCATCCTCTCCATTAGTTTTCCAATGCAACTGGCAAGCGAAATCGGTTTGTATGATTCAATAAAATAAAGTCGAAGGAAGAGGCAAAGAAATCTCTTTAAAGCAATGTTAAATATTTTATTGAAGTGTTGCCGCCCTTATTTAATAATTTGCTACGTCCCCATGCATTATTATGCAAGTTTCTTTAGAAACGGTGGACAGCCTCGTGACCGATGAATGGTCGCCATCACAATAGGAAATTTTCACGGTGGCGCCAAAGCGCAGACGTGTTTCGCACAAAGGAAGTATGTGCGTTTCTTTATGAACTCGTACGTCTGAGCAGTGCAGATCTATATACTTAGCCGAAATGAGAAAATGCAGGCACATTTCGACAATAAACCGCCAGAAATGAAATGCCAGGACAACCAAGAGTATATCTGTTTCCGCGGAAGGAAAGAAGAACATTTCGAGATATCATACCACAGTGATTACTGATGGCGTCTTGTCTAGACAAGGTACACACACCTGCAAGGACGGCTTATGCGCCTTGACCTTTGGCGACGACCGGGATGCAGCGCTAAAGGCCTTCAGACTGATGCCATAGGCATTTGACGAAGCTCTGCTGTTCGTTGTGCCTCGCCGGGACCTGGCTCCGTATACAACGCCAGACAGCGCAGACGCTCCAGTGCGCAAATATCGTTACGCTATGATGGAAGCCATATACCGATGTCGCGATAGCTGCGCCTCCCGGCATGCTGCAGGCGTCCCTTCTCCCTCGCTGCAGACGCTATAGAGGCACGTAATGCTATTATACCACGTTCCTGCCTATTCTTCTGCCGCGTTGTCTTCCCGCTCTGTCAGATTTTGACAGAGGAGATATTGTTAGGCGCAGATGTTTCTCTCCCGCGCGCTGCGTATCCACTAGGCGCGTGATAAAAAAAAAAAAAAAAAAACACTAAATGAGCGCAAGAAATTAAAAGCGCATCTTTCTCTTCTTGAATACGTCGCCAGCAGGACGAGACAGAAATAAGAGCTCCAGCGGCACCTTTATCGGGGTAAGTAACCTGCGGCCATTGGTATACCCGTAAATCTAATAAACGGCCCCATGACAGTGGTCTAGGCATAAGCAGGGAAGGGAGTGCTCGCTATACTTGCGTCCTGACGACTTTCTCCTCCTTAGCAGTTGGAAATGACGTAGAATACGAAAGCCGAACATTACATTTGCGTGCATGGATTAGTTGCGCCAACGGCCGACATATTGAAGCCAAGCGAAACTGCAGGCTGCTTGCGCACGCGACGGCATTCTGAACTGGATGTCTTACGGCACATGTCAAAGACATCTCGGTATTTACAGAGCTCTCGTTGATATTACAGACGCTGTTAGCACGAAGAAAAAAGCTCCTGGAGTGAACCACCGTAGTAGGCCAAATTATGTCCGTTCTTCGAGTGTTGCGCATCGTAGAAGGTATAAAGACTATGGAACTCCCATGTCCAATGTGCCTTACCGCGTACTTCAGTAATTTGCTTTTATTCTATTTTCTATAACTCAAGTACTCCAGCGCGGCATTACATGAGTTGTGGGCGGCGATGCGGTGCTAGAAATAGATCATAAATGATTACGGCTCTCGATGGTAGTTCTGAAACGGGAATGGTCAGTCAAAAGGGAGATGCGATAGGGAAGACCGTTCCAGCCTTGGGCTTATAGGCACAGGGAGAAAGACGGACTGACGAAAAATTGCACTGTAGGCACGTCGACAATTAACAACTTTTGGTTATAAGGGTATCTTGAAAGAATAAACCTGGTTGCGCGGTTCTGGACTGATTCTAGTGTGTTGATCACATATGCATGGTGCAGATCAAAGGCAGCGCTGGCGCGCGGTAGATTCGGACGCGTAAGCGAGGTGGCGAACGCTATAAGGTGATAAAGGTTGCGGCGTAGGCATGCGAGCACTTGCTTAGCAGTATCGATAATTTCACTTATACGTCGATGCCTGGTTAGGTAGTGACTGCCAAGATATCTTATAGAGCCTGTCAGGCGTCAGACAGGGAGATAATGATGCGATTGGTAGGGTGATTGGTAGTTCTAATACGTTTTGAGCCGATGCGTAATATGTTTAAAGCATCGCAAGAGCTGAAAAATGTGCGTTTAGACAGTTATATTAATTTTTGAAGTTTTTTTTTCATGCGTGTTGTGCTTCAAGCTATATAGGTTGGCGTTAGAATGTCAGCCCCAGCGCGAAATAGTCATTCTGGCCTCTTGTTCAGGTGAGTTGCATTCGCACTAAACCGAAGTGATTGGGCACGAGCAGTTGCAGCGACTCCAAGAAGGTCCGATTGTATGAGGCAATAAATGTCACGTTTATTATTATTATTATTTTTTACTTAACCAATTTGATTGGACAAAGTGTTGTTGACAGCGAGAAGCTAGGTTCCCTGAAAAATTCTCAAGTTCTTCAGCCATGGTATGATAGGTATAGCCATATGTCCTATAAAGGTTGAGCGCTCACTTCGCTTTCTTTCTTTTGTACGCCGCATGACGCACATACGTACTTACGTACGTACATGCGACATGCGTAGGCACGACGCTTGAACGTGGATCTGGAATGCTATCGATAACAAAAACAAGGTACTGACGCGGATGTGTGTTTGAACTTTATGCGATGAATCCCTCGGTAACATCTGCATGCAAGCGCTGGCGTGTTGAGGCACTTCTCTGCACGCAATAATAGTACATGGACTGATGATATGGTGTCGCCATGATGTCGTCGTGAGGTATACGAGAAATATTCCTTTAACGTGTACTGGGCTACCTACTTCAAAACACTCAAGGATGTCGATTGAAAGCCACCGAAGCCTTTACATCGGGCGTAGTCGCGTGAAATTGGCGGGAACATCGGCGGCACCGGTGAATTAGTATTACATGATTAAAATTAAATTATGGTGTTTTACGTGCCAAAACCACGATTTGATTATGAGGCACGCCGTAGTAAGGGACTCCGGAAATTTGGACCACCTGGGGTTGTTTAACGTGCACCTACATCTAAGTACCACGGGCGTTTTCGCATTTTGCCCCCATTGAAATGCGGCCGCTGTGGCCGGGATTCGATCCCGCGGGCGCGTGCTTAGCAGCCCAACACCATAGCTGGACGTGATGCCTGCCACCGCTGGCTACTATGATGATTTCAAAACAAGAACGGCCGAGATCACGTGACAGACCACGCCCGTTTTGTCTTCCTTACCACGTGCGTCCTCGACATGATCTGGCTGAAAAGAGATATGCATGAGGGCAGGGGTGGAAGGACAGCTCTATCTCTCTCATTGCAGTTATTCGAATGTAACTAATCTCATTAAATCCCTTCGTTTTTTTTCTTGCCTGCTAAGCTTTCAGCGCTTCCTGGAAGAGCTGTTCAAATGCATTTTTTTTTCGCATTCTTAAAGTCAGTGTGTGTTTCTTCAGTGTTCCTTTACGGATCTTTACAATATCCCCGGATTAACGTTGGTAATACGCTAAAATCCGCTATAGACTTGCGTTGATTAGCTGCCAGCGAACCATTCCCCTTTTCTTTCCAGCGAAAAAAAAAAAGAAATAGATTAGCAGTGCTGTGGCAAACTGAAAATAAACAGACGAAGCGGTTGCACAAATATTGGAAGGAAATGAGAGCTTAGTTCACGCCCGTACGAAAACCCGTTGAATCTCGACGCTCGCGGTCGCCCTTCCATTCTCCGAACACTGAACGAATCGCGTTCGCCGTATACCGTATACGTGTTGTAGCGAGCAAATGAAGCGCGAACAATTCGAGGCAGGATTTTTAGGTTGGGTTTCTCGTCCAGAAAGTCATGTAGGTCTCGAGTAAGTTGAATGAGACGGTGCTTCAGGTCAGTGAACTTGATTAATCTCGAGCACACTGCTCTCCTTTCTTTTTTCTTTTTTTTTTGTTCAAAACTATATTAAAAGGTCTTACCATACGAAAAAGCAACCGACGGCACGGTGAATCTCGCGATCGGGCGAAACGGAGCCGACACAAGGCAGGGGATTAACGCGCTATCCGTATGCGGCAGATTTTGGCACAATGAAATCGTTCTTTCGTTCTGTTCACCTGTCGCTTGTTCAAGATATATTCAACAACGCGAGAGCTGCGTTGATCCGCTGCGTTGGAAATTCCGTGTCAGATGTAGCAAGCCAGTCAAGATTTCGCGTTCATCAGTTGACGTAGTATAATTTGACATGGCGTGAACGCAGACTGGCGAGGGGCAAGACAGCAGAGGCGCACGTTTTAAAGCACAAGCGGTGCTGGCGTGACCAAGTAAATACCCATACTGCTTGGTGTTTTCCCGCATTCACTCGGGCGAAACATTGGAACCGTTTGATTCGGCTAGAAAGAAAGAAGAAGCAATCACGCGCCACGATGGCGATTTGTATGCACGCGTCTCTGCACCGCTCCTCTGACTGTCTTATCCGCGCACGTGTTCCTTCCAGTACCGACGTAACGCTCCGCCTCACGTTCGAACACCAACGAGCTTTTATTATTTGGCGAGAACAGCGCCATTACTTTGCTGCAGGGTGCGAGTGACCGTACATATCGCCGCCATACGCGCTTTGTGATTTCTCTTACGTCGCGGCGCCCTTTTCCATTGAATAGAGCCTGTCATGAGCGCAGACAGATTGCTGGCCGGTACACGAGGCGCCAGCAAAATAGGGCCAGCAGCTATTGTTATTGCGCGCGCGCTCCACGTTGTTGAAGAGGCGAACACGCACACACGCACGCGCACACGCACGCGCAAATATGTGTGCGTGCATGGTGAAAGGAAAAAGCGAATAAAAGGGCAGAACATGGACAGTGAAGCGTAATTATTGCGCGGTTTCGTGAAAAGAACGGAGTAAAAGCAGAAATGGAAGGGCGTCGCGGATGATCAATTTTGTGCCTTCCATATAGACGGTCTACAACCGTGAGTGTACTCTGAAATGGTTGTGAAGGTTGGCCGCATTCTTTGAAGAGAAAGACATTGAAAGAACCGGCGTGTGAGATATGGCCGTCGTCGCCGCGGAAGAGCGGGCCGACGCGAGCCGCTCTTCACGGATTTTGAAAGCCGCTGGGAGAACGGGTTGATGTGTTTGCGGCAACGCGCTGGCCATTACATCATCCTGTGCTGCGTTTATTGCTGCAGAAACGAGAGCAGCGAAGAGAAATGCGTGCTACATTGGCGACTGCTACGTGATGTCTACGAGGTGTGGTGTACTCGAAATACCGTATAACGCATTTTATGTGCAGCTTAACTTGTCGCGGTTAAGACGCCCCGCTCAATTCGTGGTAAGAAGTCACACGACGATTTCTCGAGTGACGAAGATGGAAAGCCTTCAGCGGATGTGTCAAAGAACTCGCACCTCCGCATTCAATCGTTTATTATTACGTCGCGTAGATTTCGAGAGCAGTGGCCGCAGGATGCCGGTCGCTTCAGTCAGGCGCCGCGCGAGATATTTCGTCACGCAAAAGCCGAGGTATCCCTGAAAGGCGGTCGATTAGCACAGCTTCTCGCTGGGAGAGTCGGCACATACCTGTGAACGGGAAGCCAGCGATACAGACGCATACACGAGCGAACAAGTGGGCAGGATGAGCGCTCGTCCTGCCCGTTTCTTCCCTAGTGTATGCTTCTGTATCGCTGGCTTCCTGTTCCCTAGTGGTTGATCAAGAGTATATGGCTTCAGCAGAGGGACATCGTCACTGATTTAGACACTTTCCCAACCATTCCGGCTGTGGCACCTTACGACAGACTCTAGTGTTCCTATTGTGGTATAGTGAGAGGACGTTTATTTGAGAGAATGCAGAGAGGCTTCAGGTAAAACTCCTCTACGCTGTTACTCTGCAGAGGTGCATGGGAGGCAACGTGAAGAAAGGCTGTAGGGCGTGAATTATATAAACATATCCGTTCAACGGTGACTCTCGATCAAACCTCGTTCCATGAACTAACTTGGAACACGATCGACACAGAGACGTGGACGAGGAAAACACACACTTGCATATTGTTGAGAGCACCTATGCGTGAATACTCGGATAACATATTTTGCTTCAGCACCCTCGTGTAGGTTGTCTCGGAGTCTCTTTTTATTATCTATACTTTTTGATAGCGTTTTTGATACGGAAACACCTCCCCCCTCAGAAAAAGAAAAGTGTGTGTGTGGGGGTGGGGGGATATGCACATAGTTTAAGATAAAGGAAAAGAATTGTTGTAAAGGATGCATGACGAAATAATGTCGATTAAAATAAGGTGTTCCGAAAAAACGGTCGAAGTGAATGGCTAATGATGCATTATTTGAAGCGCAAAAGCTTTACCATCTTTGCCTAGACTACGCAAAGAGCGCGCCCAAGTCAGAACGCACATCGAAAATGCAAATTCAAGTGCCATTAAATTTTGAACTGGGCCCTCCGTGTATGCTCGCCAGGAACATTTCGCTCGCCTAACAAGAGTCTCAATGTGGGAAAGTTGCTGCATGAAGAAAAAGCGTCCTTGTTACGGTGAAAAGAGCGAACGAAATCGCAAATGCCAATTTAGTAAAAAAAATGAAGAAAATATAGTGCGTAATGCTACTGCTATCAGCTTTTTCGTGAGTTCATTATTCCAGAAGCACCATCAGTACTTACATCGATCGTTGTTTTTTTTCTTTTACTTTTGTGACGTCCCGCGGAACAATGCGCACGCATACAAAATAACAGTGGCGAAGGCTACTTGGATGAAAGATTCTCTCTCTCTCTCTCTTCCTATATATATACATATATATATATATATATATATAAAGGGGAATGTTCCATTTTCCACCGGTACCTCACTTTTCGAATGTGCCTTTGAAATCTTCGACTACGACGCTGCGCACCCCGCCCCTGCAGAGAACAGTGCGATAGTGGGACACACAATATACGTGTTGTTTGCGGCGTGTGTCATCTTCGGTTATTTCCCGCCCGGACAGCGACACGCATGCGCTGACTTCCGCAGCCGAACAGCGAGCGCCCCTTCAAAACGCCGTTCGGCACGCGCGAGAGCCTTTCTTCTCGGCGCCTACGCCGCCGAGCCGAAGAAAAACATGCTTTCGAAATTCTTCTGTCGGAGAAGAAAAATAAAGGAAGAAAAGCGGCTCCTTCGCGTCGATGAATTTTTCGGTGCGCCATGCCTTTTGTCTCTTGCGGGGCGAGAGTTGGGGGCAGGAGCGACGCGATGAGGCGCTTTCTAGCAAACGTGCCGGCAGCCAAAAAAGAGGCTGAGGTGGCCGGCGGGGGGGGGGGGGAATGCGCTGTACGGGGCAGAACCATGCCGCGGGGTTTCACTTGGCGCCACGCCACGTCTGCGCGACCTGGTTTGCTTAACGAAACTAAGGAGTCTCGAGCGCGCGTTTCCACAGTGTTTCGCGGGGCTACCGTTCGTGTCCAACCAGAGCGCCGTCTTCTCGCGCACGCACAGAGCCGCATGACCGCGCGACTCTCTCGACGAGCCTCGCAAAGCAGGCGCGCGAGTCATTGACCAGGCACCTGCAGCGCGACGGATGGGCGCGCGCGTGCTCGCTTGTTTACAGCTGCGCCGCGCGGTACGTCTCGACGATGCACGCGCTCGCCAACGAACCGCCGCGAGTTAAACGAAACAGCGCGGGGCTGATTCAGCACCTAAAAACACATCAGCAACGCGCCCGCCTGGCGAGGCCTGGCTCGTGCAGAACGGCGTCGGAAGAAGACGCGCCGTACACTCGCACTAGTTGGATAGAGTGTAAACTCTTGTATCGCAGATGTTCGAGAGAGACCTCAGGCGAAAGCGGGAACGGGATTCGCAGGTAACCGATGCGCCTGTTGCTGCTGCTGCAGCAGCAGCAGCACTCGCTCGTGATTTCGCAGTTTCTACTCGCAGAAGGCAGCAAGGACGGTACGTGAGAGAGGCTCGTCGTCGCGAACCGCGAGAAACACGAGGGGGCTTGATATATATATATATATATATATGTATATATATATATATATATATATATATATATATATATATATATATATATATATATATATATATATATATATATATATATATATATATATATATATATCTGAGCCTTCGCGACAGACGTAGAGACGCGCGCGTCATCGGCTGTGCTGATGATTTCGTTAAAGGAACTCTTTTTGACGTCCATTTTCACCCGTTCGATTATCAGAGCCATGCGAAGACGTTGATGGAAGCTCTCGGTAGTCTAAATCGTACAGATAGCATGCACAACCCGTGAGCTCGGTCCCTATGTATTCCCTATACCTCTTGCTTCGACATTTACGCTGTACGTGAAACGTCGGGACTGAGGGGTGACGAGAGCTCGTGCAACGCGATGAACAAAAGCTATGCAGGGCCGGGTGCGCGTTTTAAAAATAGAAAAACAGTTTCTTTCAGCCAAACTTTCTTTCAAATTGTTCCCGAGATTTCTGGCAAGATATTTTCTTTACGTTAATTTAAATAATGAAATAGAACTTTCTTTTTTATGCGGTATATGTAATTCTGGTATGGCTTGTGTGCATTTTCGGAATCCTGCAGAAGTGTCTGACACACGTACGCATGCGCAGTCTTTACGACGTCGCCTCTTCTTTTGCAAGCACACCTGTTTAGGATATAAGAGCAGGTGTCCTAAAACCTGCTGACCTTATGAGAGCAACCGACGTTTTAAAACCAAAGATCGTGTTCATAAGAGGAATTACGTGGAGTAATTTCCACTTCGAGTAATCAGTTTTTTTTTTTTAAATAACGGTAATGTGCTGCTTAGCGTGGATACCTAAGTATAGCGTCAGTGGCACTGCACAGAAGTAGAATCCAAGCTCTGCCTCAGTTATTTTGCAGGCCAGTCAGATGCCACCCGCTAGCTTTGAGTCCCCTATTTCCCTTATATATCTCCGTATTTCCAGGTTTTGCCACCGTAGCGAAATGTATACTTTCTTCCACGAGAATGGAAGTTAGCGTGCTCATACGTTTGCCAAGCTTTCGCCGAACAGCATTTCTGATAATTATTCTATAGGAATTCTTACTTTCAGATTGAGAAAGGAAAACAATAACGAAAAAAAAAAAAAGAACGAGAACCGCGTACGCAAGTTTTTAAGAAGCGAAGTGCTCGAAGCGAGTGCGAAAAAAAAAATGGAGCTATAGAAGCCCAGTCTCCCACCAGCATCTCTATTTTTCCGTTCAGGCAGGTGAAAAACGCCGAAAAGTCGTTCCTTTCAACGCAGCTTCACGTAGCGGTGCTATTTTGCGCGCCGCTGTGAGGTCAGATCAATAGCCGCAAGGATTCAATGGACTGTGCATGGCTCTGATTACGTCGCTGTGTCCTGATTGCCGGGCTCAGCAATTTCCTCTTCAATCTCTCTGACGCGCAGCCGGCGAGACTCGCTGAAAGAGCGCGGCAGGGCGAAGGAGCGCAGCCTGAAATCTAGCAGAAAGAAGAGACCCAACACATTCACCCCCACCCGTGCACATCACCGCGGTTTCGCCCGGTGAGTCAGAGCGGAAATGTTCGGGCCGGCACCACGTCTCCCGTACATAGCGAAGTTGCTAAGGCGGCCTCGTGCACGAATACGCAGGCTCCTCGCGATGTGACAGCGATTCGTGGCTCCCGCGTCGGCTCCAAAGCGTTTGAGAAAGAAGGGAGCTTCTGCTTTTCGAAGCGTCGTGGATTTAATCATTTACGTCGCGCTGACTTGATTTGTATCGGACGCTGAACGCAAACCTGGTTTCGAAGGTAGGTGCAGCGGGCACGTGACACACAAGGAGGACGTTAAGGAGCCAGTAAGTCGGGTAGTTCTTTGTCACCATCACCTCACGGTCACCAGGCCTTTCGCTCTCGCTGCTTCGCGATTGAGTGACTTACGTGAAGCGCTTTCATATTCGTCACTGCCTTCGTATACGGGAAACCTACGGAGCAGATGTGGATCTGAGGTGTGGATCAGAAGCCCAATTAGTTAGGGCATGTATGCTACCTTTGCATAGTAAGTGCTAGGGCTAATTTTGAGGTTAAAACTCGAGAATCCGGTGTAATTGGTGTAAATTGCACTGCTCGATACACGTGATGCAAATGGCCTTGGAAGTGGCTCTGCATAAGTGGTTGCAACTGGGCGGGCTCACCTTAGCAGCTACTGGGTGTCGGAAGAATAATGTAGAGTATTTGCACGCCCCTAGTATAAACCAGAGCCGTGCGAATTATGGGGTATTATAATCCATTCAAATACAAATATTCAGAAAACACGGCCTTGAAATATCAAATCAGAGGCAGAACTTGTCATTTATTCTGGGCCATACATTCTTTCAATATGTGCAGGATGTCTTCCTTTGCATCGCGCATCATTAAATGTATCAGCATAAAAAAGATTTTGTCATTTTAGGGACATAAAATTTATCCATCGCCACCGCACGTATTTAACATTTTTATTTTATAGCGCGAATTATTTGGCGCTCTTAGACCAGAACATCTTCGGTTCTAGACTTCCTCATTGCTACGTCATTGCTGTGTGGTCCTTGTGCCATAAAAACTCAATAATTATTCAATCGCATGAATCAATCTTTTTCTTTTTTTTATCTGCACGGTATCAGCTTTTTCAGAACAACAGCACTTCACCTTGTAGCATAGCTGAGTAAGGGGCTGCAAAGCCTTATAGATTTGTCAATTGCCTCGCGGCTCTTGCCTCGACAAGACTTTCTTTTCTGGGAGACAAATTAACTTATCCGCTTTTTTCCTCAAGTAACTTTCTTCCTAAAATATCATAGAACACAGCAGGACAGACAGTCGCAGACTTGAAGAGACCTTAAATTTTGCGGTTCTTATTATAGCTCCATAACACCAACATGTTCGGTTCTAGACTTCCTGATTGCTACGTCATTGCTGTTTGCCTATAACCCTGTACACAACATTCTTGTCCTTTAGCTTGTCTCATAACTACCACCATCTCCTACCGTTAAGCCTTCATTTATTGCCTGGCCGCGAATTTCCGTGTGACCCTGTGCACCTACCTCGTAACCATAGGCCCACTTATTACGTTAGTATTGTTTGCTGCCTTCACTAGACGCCATAGACAGCCTTCGGCGGTCTTCGATTTTAGTTGCCCTCGGGTCATAAACTACCTCTATAATCCGATTTGTACAAGAAATAATGAAAGGAAAAAAAAAGAATGACAGAGAGGGGGAACTAGAAAGAAAGAAAAATATTTTCCTCCAATACACCCAACGTCATGAGCAAGTTCGTTGAACTGACAGCTTGTAAATGAACAAGAAATATAAGGTTAGTTACTATGATTTCTGAGGTAATGCCAGACAACAATAAAAAAGAAGACATAAAATAAGAAGCCATAGAGCTTTGCGCTGGACATATTAATGGCAAGTAGAAAGCGGCTCTTATCAGTCAGAAGAAAGAGCTAAATACCGGACCATATATCACGTTAGTGACGCAATCAGGACGGGCCACACCAAGAGGAGGAAACTTCGCGTTGCACAGTAAGGATAAAATAATTTAAAGACACAGAGAAACTCTTCTTGGCTAACTCTCTCTCTAGGTTACCAAGCAGCCACTTGATTGCTCCATAAGCTATTTCGATGAATGCTCCTTCTGCGCAACAGCGATGACCTGCAGCAGCAGACAATTTTTCACACGCAAACGAGATTGCTTCAATCACCAAGCGTTTCTGGCTGCGTTCGCTTAAAACTCGACAGCGGGAAGTGGCGACTAGACAATCACGACATGCGTGCTTTGATGCTTTGAGCGAAAAAGCCGGCGTCTGTATAGTAGGTAAACGGCACCTAAATTCCCATTGGCTGCGATGCCACGTCACGAGCGCGCCTGAGGGAGCAGAGCGGGTGAAAGGGTACACCTGCTGCCGCGATGGCGCTCCATGTGCTGCGTGAGGGGAAAGGGCATCGCTGCGGCGCCATGTCACCCTCGCTATCGCTCTTTGAAGCCGGTGCGCGGTCCGTATCTCTCTCTCTCTCATCTCTCTCTCCCCACTGGGCTTAGCTGCTGCACTCGCCTGCCAGCCTTGGTGGCCGCTGCTGCTTCCTCTGTCTCTCGTCGCGCACGATGTCGGCGGCATGCGGTGTTGGCTGCTTGCTTGCTGTCTCGGGCAGCACTACTGCTATGGAGTCTGAAGCGTCTATATCGTCGGCGGCCGCAACCTCGGCAGTATCAAAACACGACCGTCCACGCCAGCATATACCGCAGACGAAGCAAGGGAGCGGAAGAACGCTATGCCCGCGGCAATGGAGCCCAACCCGCCGCCACCAACCCCATCGAGGCCGTAGCCACGCGACGACTACACACCCGACCTAGTCCGACGATGAAGACGTCGTTGCCACTGAAGAAGACATCGTCAACTTGACTCTCCCCATAGACATTAGCGAACGCACTGCGTGAAAGTAAATGCACTTTATTTCTCAGCAATATCGTCCAAAGTCTAACATAGAAAGGCTAACATAGAAACCGTAAAAAAAAAAAAAAAACGAATCAATTTAATCGCAAAGCTCGATAACACACCCCGCAAAAGAACTCGAAAATATTACTCGCAACGCAAAACTTGAAGAACCGCTCAGCGGCGTTCAATTAGACATCAATCCTTTCGCATTCACAACTCATTCGAAGTGCTCAGGCGTCCTCGGACATTTTTTTGCGTTTGTTTTTGCTTTCCCCCAGGTCAGCAGATTTAAATCGTAATAGCACCTTATATTCGACCACAACCGTATATTACACGAAATCAAATATCTAACTCTCAGATCGAATGCTGTGTTTCCAAACTGGAGCCTTCAGTTCATATTCGAGATACCGCGTATTTCAAAATCTAACCTTCAGGAAATATTTTTTTTATTACGGCAGATATTTTTGTTCGATTGTTCTTAGGTGCGAAGGGTGGATACGTTCTGTTAAGCAATCCGAATCCTAAGTGTCCATTAAGAGAGTGAGGTTCATAAGAAAACCTTAAGTGATCAACAGTGGTCTAGCAATGATACGACTGGAGCCTACGTTTCGACAAGGGGACTCTTCGTCACAACAGCTGCCAACACCGCTAGCAGCTGCTATTGCGTCAGGACAACAACTGAAACTTGCTAACAGCTGTTGCTCGGACGAACACAAGTTCCTTTGTCGAAACGTTGGCTTCAGCCACATCGATTGCTCGACCACAGCTGACCATCTAAGTGCTTGATGTCAGCACCGGGTGATTCGAAACAACTGCTGTACTGCTGGCCATTGCATGTCGGTATCGAGGCGCTGGAATGGCGCGATCACTGGGGCCGAGTGTTAAGACTTGCGATATCGTAAAGGGGAGGCAATGGCCCAGCCTCGCGTGCACAATGCAACGCTGTGGTTGACGTCTATAAGAGAATGGCAGAGTTACTGTGTGCAGCAGCGGAGTCTATCCGTGGCGCAGTCGAGGGTATATCTTGCGCCGCATTTCTGGAGGCGCGCGGGTATGGACAAGGCTCATCCAAGAGCGACGAGACAATGGACAGGGCAGGCACGTACCTAGGATTTTTTTTTCAGGGGGGTGGGGGGGCAACCCAAGGTAACTATTCTATGCAAAGTAGAGGGGGGTTACCTTTACTAATACAAATGCAAATAGCACCCACTATTCGCCATAAAGACGTGTAAACCCGCAAAAGAGAAATAAAATAAGCTGTGTCTCACACGTACGCGTGTGATATACAGCTCTCCTTTACTTGGCAAGCAAGAAACCGCGTCAAATGGACTCGCGCAGGAAAGAAGCGCAGGAAGAACACTGCCAAGAACAAGTAAACAAGCGAAAGTATAAAATAAAGATTAACATAGTAGAATGCAACTTAAAAAAAAAAACAGCACTTAGCAACCAAGGCACACAAACCGCGCGGGGTTGTGTTACTCCGCCAGCCAATCACAGAAGCAAACAAAATCGTTGTCATGCGGTGTTTTCAAAATGCCTCCGGAGCGTCTGCTGTTCTTGAAGAGTCTTTTCGTCGGAGGAAGCAATGAGGTGTGCAACAGACATGGACAAAGTGTATGGAGTCTGAGCATTTCACTCTTCAAAAGTCTGCGGCACAGTTCATTTCACTGCTGAACCCGTTTTACTCATGAAAGTTCACGGCCAACTGAAGTGAAACTTGACAATAAATAGTTGTAGAAAAAGCAAACATTTTATTTCAGTTCAATAAACAATTAGGCTTTCCACTAGGCATTCCACTATAATAGGCGAGGGAAAACGTATAAAATTACGCGCTAATAATTTTATTCTTGTGGTTACAGCCTTTTTGGGTAACAGGAAAGCTTTGAAGTACGAATTATTTGCAACTTCGATGAGGAACAGCGGCTGGCGGTTGTGAGGGCGTGGGCGGGGCTTCACTGCAGACTTAAGTTGTATCCGACTATAGCAGCGTTTTTTGAATTAGCTCTGAAAGAATTATAAATATATATTTGCGGAACAATCACAGTTCTTTTGGATCCCTCGTTTACTGCTCTACCAAGTTAAATGACAAAACTGACTCGTATTGCTATTTGGAAAGTTGCGTAACGGTGCGTGGCCGCCAGTCCCGTACAACCGCGTAGAGCGCAGTACGCTGCGGTTCTAGACGTACTGCGCCCACCGCGGAAGGTAAGAAAAACGCCTACATAAGCACAGCAGAGAAGTGGCTGCGTCAGGTGGCTCGACTGACAACTGCAGAAGCGTCATTCAAAACACACGGAATCGTTCACCTTTTCCGGCAGCGTTTTCTCTACTTCCTTTTTAAATAAAAAGATGTTGATCCATAAATATTTTCATAAACAAAGATTAAAGTTGTTAATTTTTGCTTTTCCTTCCTGTTTGGCTGTTGCCTCGGCTCTGTTCCTTATTAGATCGCCTAACTTCTCAACTCCTTGCGACTCATGTTTCCAGTTGCCAACTTTGCACGAAAGGTGCTATACATTTGTTTTTTTAACATACTGTTAGTCCCAGTGGGACTGTTACAGGAGTGGATTTATCAGCAAGATACAGGAATACAGTATACAGTACAGTACAGTAATACGCCAGTTACACATCAAGCGGGCAACAATACAAACAGTATACAGTACAGTACAGTAATACACCAGTTACACACCGAGTGGGCAACAACACAAAATCAATACAGTCTGAACATGATCATCAGGTCTGGATTGTTGACAAGACTGACGAGGCTGCGAGCTCAGCAAACTTTTTCAAGGAATCCTGCGCAGTTATAGATTTATCTAGGCCGTTCCATTCTCTTATGGCTCGAGGGAAGAAGGAAAAGTAATATGTGTTGTTAGCACAAGAGTATTCATTAATCGTAAAGTCATGCTTGTGACGTGTTTCTCTAGAACGATTAAAACTAATGTAAGTAGCAGGATCCATGTTAAATGCGTTATGAATTAATTGATAAAGAAACTTGAGTCTATGGAGCGTGACGCGGCTTGATAAGGTGGCTAGGCTTGCGTAGGAAAGCAGCTCTGTGGGAGAATCAGTGCGCCGGTATGTATGGTACATAAAACGAACAGCTTTTCGTTGAACTGATTCGAGCATGTGTACATCTTTTTGCATATATGCAAACCAGACGACGTTTGCATATTCTAGGATTGGACGGATAAGGACTTTATATGCGAGTAACTTGGTATCGAAGTCGCAAAGCGCAAGGTGCGCTTAAGGAAGTATCAACTGTTCATTGCTTTTTTAGGGAAAACCCAGGGACGTAACTGGTGACAGTCATATTGCTTATGGGTTTAAGGGTTATTGCTGAGTTTGATGATGGACGCTGTCTCGAATTATTTTATTTTTCGCCTTATCTAACCCACATCGCGGGTATATGGTTCCGAAGTATTATTTTATTTTTCACCTTATCTAACCCATATCGCGGGTATATGGTTCCAGCGTCGCGGCGAGCCATCACTCGAGGAAATAATGGAGCAAAAGGAAAAAATTAAACGCAACTGGCGTTCTCTCCGGCCGCAACTCGTTCCACGAGCATACATACCAGCTGACCACGAACCGAATCCCTTTGCTGGTCCTTGGATCAGTCCAAACAAAGAAGGTTGAACTAACGAAGCAACAGCGATGCGCGTGACCGTTGAATAGACGGCGACTACTAAACGCATCTCGAGTTAATCGCGCAGGCACTGAATCATTGAGAAAACTGGCCTTCACAGCCCAGGAGATGCCGATAACTACCGCCATCCAAAAGGAGTGAAATAGGCAGCGAACTGTTCACCGCCGAAGAGCTGTGAAGTCTCAACATTGATTTGGTGGCGCTTTAGGAATGTGTAGGAGGTGTGGTGGCGTGGGCGTGGAGGGGGTGGGGGTGGGGATATGCCGCTTAATTTCGAGGGGATGGGGCTGGGTACGTGACTGGGACAGGGGCAAGACGAACGGCGAGAGATACTACTGCTGATACTGACCTCTAGGGCGGTTTATTTAGGGAAGTAAGCAAAAAGTAACAGTGAAAGCTGTCAGAGTAAGAACCTGTTTTCGAGACCTGAAGCGTTAGATGCTTCGAGAGGTCAGTGGCGTCTGTTCGGTCAGCTGTAGAGTCACGGCAGTAGGTTGAGAAACTTAATGTGCGCATTTATTTGCTGATTATTGTTCGTTGATATTTTTGCATTAGCCCGCCAGCGCTGCAGATTTCAACGCCTTCTGTTTATTTATATGTGTGGCGGTAAACAGGAAAACTATTTTCCCTCTCCCATGTGACTCCGCGAACCACACTGATGGTGCTTGGTGTTGATGGAGTTTTGTTTCCTTCTGGCGAAAGTCATCCAGGTCATATATATTCACAACACTGCGTGTCTTGGCTGCTTGCCGATATTCAGCCTCAAAATTTGCTCTTGTGAGAGGCGCTTCTGCATGGAATTTTACTGGCCGGTGTGCGGGCCCTTCGGAGGATGTGTTGCGAGTCTGGCGTGACTCGCAGTTGCCTTTTACACCACAACGTCTGTATAGCACTACAGTGAAGTCTCGTGGACCTTCGCGCTACTTGTGTGTATGGAGCGCGGATTTCACTGGCAAGCTGGCAGCTCTCCTTCTAAAGCATATTTATGAGCCACACACAGAAGTTAGCACCAAGAACACCTTGAAATATTGGAAGCACATTGCGTCTTTGTTGTCACCTTGCCACAGCATTTGCCAAATGAGATCGGCTTTCCTTGCGGAGTAAGCTTGAAGTCGGCTGTGTCTTTTGGCCTTTGAAACAGGAATGGCGAAGCGGCTCAAGCTACTAAAACCCTGCTTGCATCAGTTATGGGTACGCGGACATTACTTGATTGCTGATGATATGCGTCACATTTCTGTTCGTTGCTTCTAACCTTTGTTCTTTATTGCTTTATCTTTCATTCTTTTCTCCTCCCCATCTTTCCTTTCATGTCAACTCAATCATCTCAGTCCGTCATATAAATCCCTGTAGCCGACCAAGACAGACGTCCTCAGTTTTCGTTGTATTGCTTCCCTCTTGCAGCTTGCACGAGATGCAGCGTTCTTCTGCAGCCTCTCGTCACTGCGTCTGAAGGTTCATTCCAAAACCCCAGGCAGGAGCGCCGTTCCCCCCTTCCCTTCTTGAGGGCTGTCCCCGAGACGATAGCGGCGAGGCGAGTGGTGCGCGGGCAGTCGTAAAGGCTTCAGGGGCATTATGAGCGGCGTGTGAGCGATGAAAGCGGCCTTTATGGTGCCCCAGGATCGGTGACGACGATGTATTCCGCGCGCGTCTCGATAGTTTACAGTCCCTCCACGCAGCGCTCTACACCCGAGAGCTTCGCCGCGGCCCTGACCCCCTTTTAGCTCCTCTCCCCAAAAATCCGGGTTGGGTCCGCGCTCCTCGTGCCCGGATGGAAGCGCATTTGCGTATTACGGCGCTTGGCCTCTGTTCTTTCTGTTCCATGTACTACGACACGGGACCGCTATATAAAGCACCCCCAGACCCTCCTTAAAGGCGGAGAGAGAGAGAGAGAGAGAGAGTGTGTCGAGGAGAGGTCGCCTCCATCACCGGGCCGTTGTTCACATCTGAGAAAGCGTTCTAGGCCTCATACCGATTGTGTTTGTCTTTGGAGCGTTCTTCAACAACATCGAAAATGAGTTTGTGTCTCGAACAGGCGTGAAGCAAATACTTTAAGCGGAAGTAACGCTCAGAAACCCCTGCGATGTCTGCAATCACCGATGCACTGCAATAGTGCCAGGTCTTTATGACCTACTTGACAATTACCACCGCGGCAGCGTTTTTGACCGCAGTGGCTCTCTAGATTGACCGAGAAGGCTCTCGCGTGACGCTGGCGTCTGGAGGCTGAAAAATAAATTGAATGAGCAAATGAACCATTGCAGCTAGAGCATTTCAGCAGGCATGTTGCATCTGGAAATTTTTTTCCAATGGACATTAGCAGGCACGGAAACTCGAATTACGGCGCCGAAGCCAGGCGCTGACGTGCTTTTACACCCGAGATCGATATGCATAAGTACAGATGTAAGAGTACGCAAACAGTTAACATTCAAACGATGTTGCATGTACTTTCGAATAAAACTCTTACTTGGGCTAGTTGGTTAATACTTGCAGTAATAAAGGCAAGGCGCAGAAGACCAGGACTCAAGAAGAATAACACAAACGACAGGACCGGCGCCGGTCCTGGCGCCGGTCCTGTCGTTTGTGTTATTCTTCTTGAGTCCTGGTCTTCTGCGCATTGCCTTTAGTAGTTTCGAAATTTGCCATTTTGGCTGGCTGGCCTCTAGAAAGGGAGAAAAAAAGAAAGAAAACTCGAAGGAACACTTATCGTGTCGCCTGCTGCGAGGAAACAGTAGATATTTCGCAGCGAAAGGATGTAGCGAAAAAAATTCACCAGATCCAACGAGTTGGGATCTATATACAGCGATGCTTTGTGTGAGTGCTTAAAGAGTCAAAACGCGAGTACGAGCACAAACACACGCACACAAACACACAAACACAAACAAACAAGCGCATCACAATTTGGGCGAGTCACAATTGCCTTTTGTTAAGCGTAGTTGCGGACTACTAGCGAAGCGAGTACGACGGATGCCTTTAACGCACCATGGTTTTAGAGGCAGCATGCGCATACGTACGTAGCGCAATTTGAATCCACTCTATCCGCAAGAAGCTTTTGCTACCTCTTTACCGCGCAGCCGCGGATGCGCGAAGGCAAGCTTTCTGTTTCTTTTTTATCTGTCATCCGCACGGCCGGCGCCGTCACTGCCGCGGATGCGCGGAGGCGAGCGCCATCTGGTGGTGCTGCAAGGAACCCAGAGGTGTGCGCGGCGCGCGTGCTCCGCTGTGATTGGTTGGGCTTTTGTGCAAGGGAACAGCCAGGCCGCCGCTCCCACGGTGACAAAACTCGGCGAGATCCGCAAAGAAAAGGTTCGCTTTTTAAAGAGCGTGCAATATAGAAGTCGAGTGTCATAGAGAAACACAACCAGACGACATTACCAAAGGCATTACCGGTACAGACGAATGCTCTAAAGTACAACTGCGAGCACTGACCAAGATGTCTCGTCTTCAAACAAATATGCAATAAAGTTATATGCCCCCCCCCGCCTCAGGATATCACGAGACATTGTTGCTTAAGTTCCAGATTCGTTCAACATTTGTTTTTCTTTAATTTTCTTTTAATCCTCCAGCTCAACCCCATCTCTCGTATGCTCGTATGACAAGGGTGGTATAATACCTAGTGCATGCGGCGCCTCCTTATTCAAGTGGAGTCTGTGTTTATCAAGTGCACGGAACTATACGCTCCTTGAGACTCAAAAGCGGTAGCGTACGATTCCGCGCATTCTACGATCGCGACCGCAGCAGGCGCTGCTCGCTGTCCTTAACCATTAACAGCAAAGGGGAAGAGAAATGCAGCCATAAAGAAATACAGAGTGCTATGGGGATACAACAGGTACGAGTTGCTGCGGGATACGTGGAAAGGTGCAATGGTTCCAGGACTTACGTTTGGAAATGCGGTTCTTTACTTGAAGTCCGGGGTACAAACAGGACTCGATGGTAACCAAGGGTCAGTGAGACGCCTATAGACTACAAATGAAGTTGCGCAGGGTGATATGGGCTGGACAAGTTTTGAAGTGAGGGAAGCTCACAGCAAAATTGATTTTGAAGAACGGCTGAGGAATATGGAAGAAAGTAAATGGGCTGGAAGTGTTCAGGCATTTGTTGTTGATTGATTGAGGAAAACATTGATTCACAGTGGAGCAAAAGAACTAGGAAGCTTACCAGCAAGTATGCGACCGGTATGGTGAGCAACATGACAACTAAGAACGTCAAGCGGAAAGTCAGAAAGGCTGAGATAATCTCATGGGTGGCGGCAATGGAAAAGAAACCCACTATGAGTAACTGCCTAACACGAAAAAATGAAATCAGGAAAGAAACAAAAAGAACACGTAGTTATAAAGCGAGGTGCACCAAGGAAGAAGAAGCATGTGCTTGCTTCAGTAACGCTAGGGAAACGATGGAATATGTTTTATTGGAATGTGAAGATATCTAACCAGCTGTCGGTTTAGGCTCGCCTGGCCTCCTTGAAGCCCTTGGGTTCGGCGATAGTAGACGCAAAGTAAACATGTCCGCAGTAGAGATTAGTAAGAGGCGATTGGAAGATTGGTGGAAGAAAAGTAAGGGAAATGAGAAAAATCGGAGACGTACAAAAATAAAGTTCGCAATAGGGAGCCACAAAATTTGGTTATGACAATTCATCGTAGGGCTTTTTTTTCTTTTTTTCTTTTTTAATATAGGTAGGACATTAGGAAATAAAGTAACAAGAGCTTAGTGGCGCAACCCACCACCCCGTTTCAAAGGGGACGCTCATAGCATCCATCTATCCATCCGAGACGAGTTCAACCAACGAATTTACTTGCCAAGGCGCCATCCAAGGAAAAAAAAATCAAAACAAAATGAGGAGCCCGGCGAAAACAATGACCAGTTTTTAAATGGGTGCCGTTATTCGGCAAGCTGCACAATATTACTGCGCAAAAGCGAATACCACCACGTGGTGTCGCGCACTCTCAGTCGTATACACAGCGCGCATGAAACTAAACGCGGTTTCATTGTGCGCCGGATGAGCGCTTTGCGCGATCTATCGATCCACACGCCCACCGTCCCCGGCACAGCACTGGCGATGTTCTGAATATTGAAAAGCAATATTTGTCTTTTGGTTGGCGGTGAGCAAGATATAAGATAAGGAGAGGAATAGAGAGAAAAATGCGCCCATTTCTGCCGCATCTGAGGCAATGATCAAGGAGAACCCGAATAACGCGAATATTGCGTGCATCGATTTCTTTCTGCTGGCGGCTCAAAACTTCGAAAGTTAAGGCGGTCGCCGCCAGACGTTGTATGGGAGTATAATGCGCGATCCACATGGAAGCGCGGCGATCAGTCAATAAGCCATGTTTTTTTTTTATTATTATTATTCAGATACCCTAAAGGCCCTTACGGGCATTACAGATGTTTTCTGTTTTCTGGCTTTCGAGCAAAACATAAGCGCCCCTGTCTTGTTCTATTTCTTTTTTGTACTGTTTTTGTTCATTCACATCTTTTTTCTTTGCCCGCTCGTGCCGCAAGTGCCAAGAGCGGGGTATGTGTTTCCATCGATGTTTCGATTTCAGCAACAACAAGTTCCGAGATGGCCGGTTCGGTTTCGCATCGCTGTTTGCGATAACTTTGTAACGGCGGGAACTACCCCTACCTAAGTTCATAAAAAGGCTAATACAGCCCGTATTAGAGCCTGTAAAATGTAAAAAAAGAATAAAGATAGCGCACATGCAATGGCGTCAGGCAAGTATAAACACTTGTGAGATCTTGGAAGCCTCTGCTTCTTTTCAAATTCTTCCTTCTTTTCTTTGTAAAAGAGGAAAAAAAAAAAAAAAGAGTCCTTTTTTTTAGTGTGGGATGTATTCATTGTTACTCGTTTCAGTATACATAACGGTGCCTTCTCGTGCAGATAAAGTTTTGCTGCTTTCAACGCGTTGAGCAAACCATCGTGATATTTCATGTTACCTGTCCATCTTTTACGACCGAAAAATGGCTGGTAGGCGCTCGAAGATATGAGCAAAAAGAAGAAAAAAAAAAGGCACCCGCATGAAGCGTAGCCAAATGCAGTTTTGCGAACATTCTATGTGCAGTGTATTTTATTTATTTTTCGCTGCCGCGATCACCGATTCTAGCAAAGGAGAAAAGTCTCGGATTAAGGTGTCACTCTCAGATTATTTTGCTATAAATGGTGGCAGCCATAAATAACGTGAAGTATAAAAACCTTATCACGATGTCCTCTGGTTTGGCGAAATGACACTTAAATAATCAGTTTTATTACGTTACTTAAAAAAGCGAACCTTCTTTTTAATCGTCCCGGCTGCCACGCGACATAATGTGATTATATACATGGTGTCCCACGTAACTTTAGCCAGACGTTAAAAATATGCAAATGCCACGCAGCTGGACAGAACCAAGGTAATGCTCTTTGTCGTCGCTTGGAGATACTCGATCAGATTATTATTATGTTTTTTTGCATTCTGCCTAACTACATAAGTAGTCTTAATTAATCAACTTCTCAAATATTGTAGTTAGATTAAAAGTGTCAATGAGAAAACTGTAGAGCGACATGAAGAGCTCCCGATACAGCTTTATGTTGCTCAATACGTGCAACATAAAGTGTTTTTTCGAGCATCGAAGAAGGCCGCGAACACACGCAAAATTGCCGCACGACTGGCCGCTCGAAGCACTTTGCGTGTGTTCGCGGGCTTCTTTCACGCTCGGAAAAAACACTTTTATGTTGCATGTGTTGAGCAACAGAAAGTTGTTTCGGGAGTTGTTCATGTTGCTCTGCAATTTTCTCATTGTCACTTTTCATCCAATTAGAATACTTGAGAAGTTGATTAATTAATTAATTAAGACCAATTATCTAATTAGGGAGAACGAAAAAAAAAATGAGTATCTCGATGCGATGGCAAGCAACATTACGTTTATTCTGTCCAGCTACGTCGCATTTGCATATTTTTAAAGTTTGGATAAAGTTACGTGGGCACCCTGTATATGTAAGCGCATTGTCCAGTGTGTCATCGATAAATGTCGACAGATCTGTCAGTTGTTAACATTAGAACAGAGACTGGGGCTCGCGGGTGCATTTTTGACGTGCGAAACACCGCGCAATCATGAAAACGGGAGCAGAGGTAGAGTGACCTAGAAAATACAATATTCTAGGTCACTCTAGCAGAGGTAGAGATGACGCCACAGCGCTGAACTTAAAGCAAACTTTATTGGAACAGAAGGAGGTGGACAACGGCGGAGCGCTCGGTTGTTGCCCGTATTCCTCCATGCAGTATCTTTTTCGCGCTCAACACGTTCAATTCTAGCATATCTTCCTTGGGCTGCGCGCGATCGTAAAGACCTGTGTGGCAGCGAAGCTTCCATCGGAGGCCATACATGCAAAACACAGTGTTTAATGGATACTCCATTCTATCTGTGTGAGGAGGGGACACATTTAGTGGGAGAAATATATAGCGTCACTTAACGCACAGTTGTAAATGTTGCGTCTCTCGTTCTCCAGCACGCGCGCACCCACACAAACAAACACATACCCCCCCCCCCCCCCCCAAACACACACATCACGCATGCATGCACACACAAACAAGCAAAACATTAGTCACAACCTAAATGATATCAATGCGATTACGCACTCGCAGTGAGCCTTTAAGCTGTAGAATTATTGCAGGCAGAGTGTGTCAGAGATCCGTACAACAGGGCGGAGAGAAAGAGGCTCGAATGAATCCTGGAGAGAATAGCCTGGCGAGGTACGCCTAGCGTGCTACTGAAGATGGGAGCGGTGGTTACTGAAATCATACGCACAATATGCATCAGGGACACACAAAAGATATCAGAACACACAACATACAGAATCACAGTCTCTGCTTGAGAGCATCGTCTCGCAGAAAGGTTTAAAACGGACACACAGACCATGTGCGTGGTCGAAGTACAAGTCGTAGCTAAAGGCGCAATCCCTGAACTGTATGCAGTGTGGACACTAAGGTGTTCCGCTTAACTGTGCAAAGGCTGCAGTAGCTGATTAAGAAGACCATCGGGAGGGATGTACATTCACTCATTGCTTCCATGTCGTTTCATTGCAAATCGCCGGCCGCGGCTTTAAGTCCGTTCATTGACAGCGACGCGGTGTTAAGGGTTGTATTCGGGCTATGTAAAAGAGGTACAGCACTGCGAATTAATTCACTAGTTATGCAATTAGCCAGAATACAAAAGTTAGTGTGACTTGCTCTACAGACTGGCACTTTTAGCGGCGTCCTCCTATAATGCCACGGCATATTTTGAAACTGCGGTAAATTTGACGGGGATACCCTACATGTATGTCCGTACGTGTGCATACACATAAGTATTCTTGCATCGAGAGCGGCATGCAACACGCGCGGTACCTATTCTGCACGGACGACGTGGTGTATAAAATTTTCTTCACCTGCGGGAACCGTTCGGGGTACACCCAAGCCCGCACTGCCCTCTGTGTGTTGATTATGCGGACTTCGAACATGTCCTGTGGGGCTGCGCCTCTGCCGGTCCCCCTTTCACTCAAGAGGAAATGATGCAAGAGGGCTTATTAGGGCCCAGGATCAGACCTCTAAAATCCTGGCAGTCCAGAGGGCTCGCGAGAGGGCCGTCAGGTTTCACCTGATGGTCCCCGAGTGGGCCTAGCCAGGTGACGTGGAGTTTGCTTACGTCTATAGTGGACCAAATGAAGTTGTTTCACTCACCCACTCACTCACCTGCGGGCACATCTTATTTAGACAGACCGGTAGATGACTACATGAATGCCTGAGCGAACACTAGCGCCAAAGCAAGGTCGAGCTACACATTCGCGTCTGGCCACTCGTTGCCGGAGCTGCGCCTGCCGCGAGCAGTTCGATAGAACGCAGGTACTTGATAAGCTAGAGAAACAATGAAGGCGCTTTTCATAAAGAACGATGTCATTTGTGTCAGTCATCTCTTGGTTGCCCACAGCAACCTTCTGGAATTGTAACTGCGTTGCCGTGCTCTGTTGCTTGTCGGTTTTCTTTTGTTTTTAAGTTCACTTCGATGATTGTGCCTATGAGATTTCATCGCGATGCGCGTTCTCGATGCGTAAACATGCTGCCAGTGTAAAAAAAAATATTTTGAAAAAGAGAGCGATATATGTATATATATTGCTCTCTTGTCATAACTATAGTAGCATAGCCAGGAATTGTTCTGGAAGGCAAGCAGCAGCTTGCTACACAAGAACTTCGAGGGGGGGGGGGGGGGGTCATGTGCCCGGTCATAACGTTTTGCTCTTTTGCGTCAATGAACAGTTACCAATTTGCACAATTGACCGTACTCCTAAACTTGTCAGCCGAATTCCGAACGCGCACCTCCATCGTTCATCACCTTCAGGTTGCGCGAGAGAGAAGGCTTGCTGCATGTACATGAAAGAGGGCGCATGCAGACAGACGGCTATGCCGGGCGAATTCAAGTGTTGATGCAACTCCGCAGTGGAGTTTTCAGCGGACGCTGAAAGGGACTAGAGATGCCAAAGCCACGCCGTGTTTGTTTCTTTTCTCTCTTGGTGCGTCATCGCGCACGTTGTTTTTGTTCGTTCGTTTGTGAGTGAGTGAGTGCGTGCGATCAAGCGTGCGCGCATGAGTGTAACTATTATTGTGATAGTGCGATCTGATAGCTACTTAAGACATTAGTATATAGTTTTTTTTTTCTTTTTTTAGCAAGCAAAAGCCAGGAGACACTTGTCGCGCATGTGATCCAATGCTTTCCAGGCACCGGAAAGACCTCACAGCTTACAAAAATTCGATAACGTAATTTCCGTGCCAACAGCTAGAACATCTGGTCGCCGGCTGATGAGTGAGATTTACACAGTGTGGCCTTGGTAGTGTTTCTTATCCTTTAATTCTCAGCTAAAGAATGCAAGCTCCAACTGCACAGCACCGAAAAGCATGTATACGCTATAGCGTCCGTGGGCTTCGCTCAAGCGCGGCGGGACGCTTTCTCAGACCGGAGATCGCACCCTCTCACATGATCCGGCATTTGATTTCATATTGCGACAACAATTTTATGGACACTCCTGGCTAATTTTCGCCATCGTCATCGCCATGGACGTCGCCGTTGATGTATCGGTCCATATGAATGCTTTATTATACTATAGATACGCTGATGTTTTTTAGCGCACGAGAAGGGACGAAAGACAGTGGCGAAACGAGGACACAGCGCTAACTTCCAACAATGGTTTTATTCCACAAAGCGGTAGACACATATATATATAGGTAACACCCACAACCGTACGCATGCGCATATGTACTGATTTTTAGTCAGATGAGACAGCAACGAGACATGTGTAATGGAAAGTTAAGATGTTATCGAAGATGAAAGAACGACCATGCATAGCCAAAAAAATTTTTTTTGTAATTGCAAGTCTAAAAGATTAAAATGTAATCTCCATCAGGCCACCCTCTGTGTCACGTGGGCTTCTCAGAACCACAGTAGGTGGCCTTGCACAAGCTGTCCAACTTGTGCAAGGCCAGCTACTGTGGTTCTGAGAAGCCCAGTTGCCGGACAAATCACAAGGAACGCTACGTTTATTGTGTGAACAATATCGTGTATGAACTGCCCCTGTCGTGCGGCAAAAAATACATCGGCCAAACGGGAAGGTGCCTAAATGACAGGTTGCGTGAACACGCAAATAATGTGCGAACTGGAGGAGTGGGGCATCTGGCTTTTCACTGCAGAAAGCATGGGTGCAGTCCCATTTATAAACAGTGCACGGTGATAGGAAGAAGCCCAGCGCAAACAACACGTGAGATTATTGAAGCGGCAAAGATTGCTAGTTTAGGGAGCGCGTGTGTTAGCGCGCCTTCAATAGATCTTTCAAGTAAAGAATTCGATTTTTTAAACGTGACACAGAGGGTGGCCTGATGGAGATTACATTTTAATCTTTTAGACTTGCAATTACAAAAAAAATTTTTTTGGCTATGCATGGTCGTTCTTTCATCTTCGATATCATCTTAACTTTCCATTACACATGTCTCGTTGCTGTCTCATTTGACTAAAAATCAGTACATATGCGCATGCGTACGGTTGTGGGTGTTACCTATATATATATGTGTCTACCGCTTTGTGGAATAAAACCATTGTTGGAAGTTAGCGCTGCGTCCTCGTTTCGCCACTGTCTTTCGTCCCTTTTCGTGCGCTAAAAAACCTCAGTTATGGAGTACCAACACGCCCTAACCTACGCTCTTTCAATATAGATACGCGCCATAGTATTGAAATAACCAACTTTCTTTGACCAAGGTCTTAATTCATTTATTCGTCAAAATTTTGGCAATTGAAGAGCGCAAAGAAAAGTGACAAACATTTCATTCGCAAAGTGTGTCTTTTATCGTAAAGCATAAAAGGAAATGCAAAACAATATCAGGGAGTTTTAGATTTTGCGTACACAGGCGGGTTTGGGTACCCAAAGAGAGATTTGCGTACGCAAAGCGCCACGCCCGGCTTGCGTTCTCTTTACTCCTTTGGGGTTCTTTTGTGTACCTTTTTGCGTTCTTTTGTGAGCCCGCTGGTTTGCGCCCCCTAATTTTGCGTACGCAAAATTTAATACTTTCTATTAGGGTTCACAATCTGAAAGTGGTGCGATTTCCCTGGGTTAACAAAGCTGACATTTGGGCGAGCTAGTTCAGCTTCATCTTTGGTAAAAAGCGCAAGACAGACACGGACAAGAGCTAAGGACAAGAACTGTCCCGTTGTTTCCTTAGCTCTTGTCCGCGTCTGTGTAGCGCCGTTCACCCAAGATGAATTTCACTGGAGTGTTCTTTACGGATCGAATACTTCACTGGGCGCTCATTAATGCCGACGGTTTCCCGTCAGTCTCATCTCGGTTACCGTCGAGGTGCGACGGCGCCAGTGGCAGCCGCTCACGACGCTAGCGCATGACTAGTTATTGGAATTCATCGTGGTGTTTTTTTTTTCTTTCCTTCCTTTTTTTCTTTTTTCAACACAGGCAGGACATTAGACAATAACATAACAAGAACTTGGTGGCGCAACGCACCACCCCGTTCCAAAGGGGACGCTCATAACATCCATCCATCCATCCATCCATCCATCCATCCATCCGTCCGTCCGTCCGTCCGTCCGTCCGTCCATTCCATTCCATCCCATCCCATTCCATTCCATTCCATTCCATCCCGTCCCATTCCATTCCATTCCATCCATCCATCCATCCATCCATCCATCCATCCATCCATCCATCCATCCATCCATCCATCCCATCCATCCCATCCATCCCATCCATCCCATCCATCCCATCCATCCATCCATCCATCCATCCATCCATCCATCCATCCATCCATCCATCGATCAGGCGCCTGGTATATAGGTGCCAGCGCTGCGTTCCTTCTGCAAAACAGTAGCCACCTTGCGTGCGGCTTCGAGCCATGTCGCAGCCGCATATAGTTAGAACACCGTCCGGTGAATTCAATGGCAACGCTAAAATTTGCTGTCGCTGTCCATACCTTGACCTTCGGGCGAAATGGCCACCTTTTTGTCTTCTTTACTTGAGCAAGACTCGCTTGACTGTGACAATATTACTGATGGTCATCGCGGCCTTTTGAGGGTTCCTTCATTTTTATCGTATATTTCAGCGCGTCTGCAATCACAGGAAGAATCTTGCATTTTTTATCTCTCTACTTTTTACCAATAACATGCAGAAGCCCGGTGACAACGCTTGGACCTTTGCACTCTCACATCAGTGTCACACTGATGAGTAACTATTCCAGCTTCAGGTGCACGAGCAGCCACAATACGCTAGACTACATCCGTTAGGCTGAGTTCTGCATGGCCTCTGAATCTGAATTTACGCAGTATACATGTCATTTACTCACGTAGGCGCGTCGAATGTTTCGCATCTATAGTAATGGCATCGTGCTTCAAGGCTGCGAAAACGCTTGATGTGCGGGTGACAATTTCTTGTTTTTTGTGGGTGCCAACGCCATAGACTATCATGCCAAAGGGGTGCCAGCTATCTGCGAAAGAGGCGTTTAAAAGTCTTCTAAAAATCACGGCCTTCGAACGGGCACCGAGAAGCAGAATTTTCTGGATTGTCGACGCTCTTTGTTAGAAAAAATGACCCTCACAACGAATTGAAATCATCGAGAGTGGAACACTAGTTGCGTCGAGACGCCGGACGTTCACATTCGGTAGCTCCAGCGCGCGTCTTGTTGCAACTGCTTTGAAATACGCCGAACTCTCCCTTTCACCGTAACCTCATACAGGGCTCATTTCGCAGTACGGAATGCGAGTTTCATTTACGGTGCTAAGATCCGCCCCCCCCCCCCCCCCCCCTAATTCTAGTGCCCTTCACACACCCTGCGACGAAACACCGAACGAAGTATACTTCGTTCGCCAGCGTCCTATAGGACGCTGCCGATTCAATGTTTTAACAACTCGTAATAAATCAATAGGAAGACTGTCTTGTTACAGAAAAAAAAATTACGGCCCAAGTAGAAAGGAGGAAAAGTCCACCGAGGAAAATGGCATCAAACTGTTGATGGTCGAGTTCAATGTAAGTGAAATAACAATCATGGGGCTACCAAGAGCTACGTTCAAAGAACTGCCGAATGATTGCGTATGTAGACAAACCTTGTCAGAATTAATGAGGACGAAAAACAGACAGCACGAAAGGAAACGGGAATAGACCGTGTTCGCCCCCTTTTTCTTTCGTGCTGTGTGTTTTCTTTGCGCTCATTAATTGTGCCAATTATGTACGAACTATGCGCTTAGCAAGTAATTAATTATTTAATTAATTAATTAGTAATTTAGTATTTATTAATTGATGACGTTTTATGTGACAAAACCACAATCTGATTATGAGGCACGCCCTAGTGGGGCACTCCAGATTAATTATGACCACCTGAGGTTCTTTAACGTGCACCCAATGCACTGTACACGGGCGTTATTGCATTTCACCCCTATCGAAATGCCGATGATATTATAGAATGAACGGCGCTCAGGAGGGGAGGGGAGTTCTTTTCCCATAGCAACGAGCGACTTAACCTATAACATCAAAAGACGGCAGCTTATATTGTGGGCAAAAGTGAAATTATGAAACGTTTCTTCGAAACTGGTCTAGCTTATAGTGTGCCGATACGTAAGGTTCTCACAACCACAGTGTCCGAGCTGGTATAGGTAGAGTCGCAGACCTTGCGTAGCCGAAACTGTGCTGCATATTACATTAGTGCGTCTACCGCTAAGTGATTCATCGAACATGCCATGCAGATATCGTTAACGCCGACATGACGGCAGACTCTCAAGCAGCATCTTGCTGTACAGTGTACTCATCGTGTATACGTTCATAGTGCCGTGGTCACTCCGCTCACGACCGTTGTCATACCCGTTGTCTAGCACACTTTCTAGACATCACGCGACACGAAAACGATATCCCCAGCGGTACTCTGCTCGCACCCTTCGTCACCCCTTCTTGGTTACTGCGTCGAGTGGATCGACTATCGCTACTGGACTGAAGCGCTTTAGCGTGCTCGTCCTTAACAGACTGAGCAAACGCCGTGCTACACCTTGCTTCCAACTCAGGCGTTTCACGTATACTATTGGAAGAGGATATTTGTGTTTTGATGCATCCAAATACAAGGCGATGGCTACCGTGCGTCCTGCTCACGCATCCACTGTAACTTGCGTAGAGCAGCAAAACAGATTGCATCGACAGCAGCTTGTCCACTTTCAAGAAGATGTCGACGCACACGGGACGCCCGAATCGATAGGTGAAATAATTTCATGCGCAGTATGATCTTGTATCGCTGTTTGTTTTCCATCTCATCCTACCAATTTGGGTGCATAATCTCGTGGCACGAGCAAACGGTCATCTCAGACCACGAGGACTTTGTGACCTGTTTAGCGTGTCCCACAGAGGGTGTCGAAAAGAGCACAGCGCGACGGGGGCATGGGGGCTGTTGTTAAGAATGAGGCACTATATTACGCTCAGGATGGTACCAGCGCGGGGCCGAGAGAACCAACGGGCGCCTCTTTTTTTTTTTCTTCTTCTTCTTCTCTCTACGCAGGTAGTAACCGAAAGCATGATTGCAGTTGACAGCACAGTCTCGCACAGCGGAGCTGCCCGCTTCGCCGCCTGGCGATGGACGCGGCAAGCGCGGAAAGGATAACATGATTCTGTAAGTCGTAGAGCAGTTGTTGCGCGGTCTGAACGAGAGGGGAGGCGCTCCCCTTGAACCCTTGTTGCCGGCTTGGCTGCCGGCCAAATCGTCCTGTTCACTCCGACGCACCGTAGAGGCACGCCCGCCTCCGCTCGCCCTCTTCCCTCTACGAGACACGCATGCTCGTCCGGGACTGTGTAGTAAAGGTGGTGATGTCTGCAGGTTGTACCCGATTTTAGGTGGCACGGGTCTTACAGCTGCGCACGGAATAGATGGTGAAAGAAAGAGGAAAGTGATTAAGGAGTTTCATGTCTTGAAAGTCTAACACCGCACGGAAATTTGTGACAGGCGTTTATCGGTGGGAATTGTTCATCTTTTGCTGCACCGAGTTCCGGTGACGTGTCATCGTGAACGAGCAGTACAATAACTTTATAGAGTTACTTTTCAGAGTGACTTCGCCTTCCACTAGACATCTACTAAGCAAAATGAATAGATAATAAGCAAGCGAACTAATTAATTAGCTATTATAAAACAAAGTTCAGGACCTCAAATGTGACTCCCTCTAATCCTTACTTTTGTAATCGTCCTAAAGTTTCTCCGTTGCTTCCCTGTCCGTCGGCAGGGAAGCTTCATAACGTTTCCAGGGAGAAATCACCCACATGAAAATGCATTTACTGAATCTCTGGGGCATGAAATTTTCTTTCTTTTCTTTTTTTCTTCTCCTAACATTTATCTCCGGAACTAATATCTTACTTTCGCCGTTCAGAGTGGCAACAAAAGATTTAGCGGCTAAAACTCAGCGCGCAAGTGATAAAAAGTCACTAGTTTCTCATTCCATTCTCGCGAGCGAGATTACATTTCCTTTGAACTTGACAAAAGCTGCCGCTTTTTCTTCCTCTCCTTTATTAAATTTTCCTCGCACAGCAAAATAATTATAAGCTGCATGGACCCGCCATCTCCCGCTGCAAAAGCGCCATAAAGGTGCTCACAGGACGAGCGAGACTGCGAGGCAGGAGCCACAGCGTGGGCGAAACATCCAGCGGGAAGAATAGTTGCTTCAGCTGTGGTAGAAAGGAAAGGAAAGCGTGCGCACGTGTGGCTTATACGCAAATGAAGACATTGTATACTTAGTGACAAAAGCGCTATTTCATCATTTCCATCGGTGCAGGAGGTAGATTGCATTGCGCTGGGCTTCTCACATGTTTGTATAACTAAGCGCGAAAGTGAAATAAAGGAATAGCGGGCACTGAAGAGTTGTCCATTGGTGTGCAAAAAAGAAGTACGCATTCGCGGAACACACACACACACAGACACACACAAACACACACACACACACACACACACACACACACACACACACACACACACACACACACACACACACACACACACACACACACACACACACACACACACACACACACACACACACACACACACACACACACACACACACACACACGCGCGCGCGCGCGCGCGCGCACGCTTACACATAAGACCCCTTCGAGGGCCATGTTTGACATCGCTTGCATATAATCTAGCGGCGAAGCGCTGTCAGGCGTCTGGACTTGCGTCTAAGGCGTCTAGACGTGCTTTAACGGTTGGCCGCTAATTAACCTCCGAATCACATCTTCTCGGACGTCCGGTGCTATTGCGAAACTTGCTTGCGCAGTTTGTCCAGCCTAGCCTGTTTTTCTCGGCTAAGTGCGGGGAGGAGGCCGGGGCGGCGAGGAACGCGTACGATCGCCGCGCTTGCGGGTGCTGCTCGAAACGGGTAATGAAAACTTCATTAGCTTAGTTCAGGTAAATTACTGCTCCAGCCCGCATAATTAAACCCCATTAGTATATATGACTTCCTCTGTCAAGTGCGCCCAGTACGCGGAAGAAGCGCAACGGCCAGGCCATACAAGTGCCGAACGCTAATAGGCCGAGCGGGCACCCGGAATAATTGGGGCGCAGGCACTACTGGCACGGGGAAAAGGGAGTTGTGACGAAGGTCACGCTCTTTGTACGCCGTTTCCCAAATAAGACTATCGTGAAAGGGGGAAAATTGTCATCCGCCCGCCGAATGCAGCAGGAGTCAACAAAGGAAACGCCCCGGAAAGGCGTTGATCCCGGGTTCGATCCCCGGACTAGGAGGAATGTTTCCTCAGCTGCGAATCTCCCTATCTGAGAAAGCGTTAGAATCTTCTCTTTTTCTTTTTTTCCTTCATGTTACAGTCAGGTGGATGTCATTTTTTTCTATTTCGTGAACTTTCCTCCACATTGCTGGCTTCCGCAAAACTAATTCCCCGATTAATACTATATCGATATCCTTCCCAGTTTTCTTTTAGAAATTTTTGGAAACACACGCGGACTTCAAAAGATATACGTATACGTTACATAGCGAAGCTGCTCTTAGTCAAAATACAAACTGTATGTATGCCGCAACGGACAACGGCAACGAACAATGAGACCAAGGTGGTTTAAAACGCTAAACGTAGGCATGGAAACGCCGGAGTGTCTATTCTGAAGGGTTTCTGAGGCGGGCCACGATATATCGCAGTATCACTGATTTGAATTTGCTGTTCAATCGTTGAACAGAGGAGACAGCAGCTTTTGTCTGGTCTGAATTGCAGCCTTAATTTTACTTCTTAGCACTTATGCGGGTTTTTGAGCGCGACGTGCGATAACAATGGAGGTTGGTTCGATGTTCTAAGCATTAACTCATAGCCGTTGCGAAAATCGGCGTGATATAACTATACCTGCACACCCATGCGAAGTCTGTCCATTCTTTTCACACTGGCAGGCATCTTTATGTTATCTACTTTCATTGCTCTTTTCTTTTTCTTTACGTCGACATTTACCTTTCTGAAAAAAAAAGTGCAAAAAGCCAGGTTTGTTTATCATATCGTTCTTGTTTCTTCATTTGCTATTACGCACTTTCAGACTTAGTCACCCTCTCGCCACCCCTTCCTCTTCTTTAAGAAAAACTTAAAAAAAAAACATAAATTCCTGACTATGAACTAAGAACCGTCAGGAAGGGTGTTTGTTCAACCAAGCTGACAGCTGTATGCTAGATTCACTTTTCTAATTACGCTAGTTCGCAGACATGTGCAACGCGTGGTTAGAGTCGCGATGTAAATACGTTACCACAAACGCGGCTGCCGCGATGTGTATCGTGTTCCGGTCTTTTGATATCGTTTGCCGACAGCAGAAATCACAACAGTCTGCCCTTCCTTCTCTGTATCTCTCTCTCGCCAAGCACTGTGCTTGCGAAAACGCCATTTCTGTCACAGTTTGTTTTTGTTGTGCCGCTCTCGCTTTCTCAGCTAACTTGCTTTTCTTGGCATGTGTGTATCGTTGGCCACGGGTTGCAAAACCACAGGCAATAACAACACACACACACACACACAAAAAAAAAGGTTTCACTAAATAAGCTCCCCCCCCCCCCACCAAAAAAGAAAAGATGAAGAAAGCGTTGGAAAACATCAACGACATTGACTCTCAGCCCAGTTACGAATAACACCGGCACACAACCGATGTGCAGTTTTTTGTCAAAAATTTCAAAGCCTGTGTACATAATATGACCGAGCCTGTCGTCGGCCGCGTTTTACGCCCTTTTGAAACAGTTTCTCTAAGGCCGCGGTTCCAGAGATTAAGCATAACTCGCTCTCCGCAGTTTTGCAACTTCAGGTGTCTTGCAAATATCATGCAACACACACACACCCACACACACACACACACACATTATATATATATATATATATATATATATATATATATATATTGACTTTGACTTTATTGAAATTTAGACAATATACAGTTGTCCGGGTGAAGAGGGCTAAAGGTGACACACGTGGTCACCTGACTAGGCCCTAGACACCCTGAATTCACGCAGGCACAGTTTCGACATGGTAAGTTGCGAAGTACAATTTTTTACAGGATTTTTTTTTACAGGAAGATTATAACAATTCACATACAGCAATATACATACACTGTACATTCAAATCAATCTAATTAATTATGTATAATACCTACAAACATGTTCACTTGACCAAGAAAAGAAAAAACAAAGCAAGGAATCCTAACTGGATCTCCCATACGGCAATAAAAAAAAAATGTTCACATGACAATATGTTCACTTGACAAAAAAGAACAAAGGAAACAAATTTCTAACTGGTTTATACACGATTTCAGAAAAATCTATTTGCCTGGTTTCGGAAAGCAGGCAAAGAGGAACAGTTTTCCATGAAGTCTATCAGAGCAGGATAAAGGTTTACCAGATTAGGAATTTGCCAATTTAACAGTTGTGTCCCGTAATTCTTCCTGCATTTAAACTTGATGAAGTTGGTTCTCCTAAACTCGTAGTGGGATTCATGTTTGGTATACCTCAAAGAGAAGAGTTGTGGATCAATTTTGAAATCTGAATATGCAAGCTCTGATAGTCGCAGGTTGTATAGTGATTCAATGTCCAGGATGCGATTCTGCGAAAAATATACAGATGTTGATTCACGTTGTGGTAAATTTGCAATAAAGCGCACACTTTTTTTCTGTAATCGATGGAGGCTTTCCATGTTAGACCTAGTAGTGGTGCCCCAGACAAGCAGGCAGTAATGCAGTCGCGAATGAACGGTATTAAAATACAGTTGACGTCGTATATAACGAGGCAACAATAAGCGAAACTTATTAAGCATACCAATACAGTGTGCAACATTACGCTTAATATAGTGAATATGGCAAGACCAACGAAGGTTTTCATGAAACTGAACACCTAAAAATTTAATTTGTGCTACCTTCTTTAGCGGTCGCGACTCGAATGCCACATCATTATTAATATAAACAGGTCTGTTAACAGGGGTAAAAACAATGTACTTAGTTTTGTCAACATTTAATGAGAGTTCATTTGTAACAAGCCAGTCAGATAGATTCTTAAGCTATAAGTTTACACGCGGAATTAAGGAACCTAGATTTTCACCAGAAAAAAATACACTTGTGTCGTCAGCGTAAAGGATAATAGAAGGGGTTTGTGGGATAGATACCATGTCATTTATGTATAAAGGAAACAGAGCAGGTCCTAGGATTGACCCCTGAGGAACCCCAAATTTTATTAGCTCAGAATTAGACGTAGCATTATTAATAACAACATACTGGGAACGACCGGAAAGGTAGTTTATATATATATATATATATAATGAAAGGCAGAAAGGTTCTTTTGATTAGCCGTACGGTTGCCTACTCTGCACTGGGGGAATGGTAGACACGATGAAAAAGAAGTTTGCACAAGCACGAGGAAGGGGGGGGGGGGGGGGGGTTAACTGACAACGACTACAGTATTTCATAGTCTCGATACCTAAAAAAAAGAAAGCTCTCCCGTAATCGAGAGTAAGTGTAAGCATGAAATGGCAACCGGCAAAGCAGATAGGTTGCAGATTGGTATCTGCCTTTTGAACATCGCTATTGGAAATGAAAAATAAAATTTCAGCGTACTAGAAGTTACAGCTTGAGTGAAATTGTGCACAGACATTAGGAATAACTCGGAAGCAATATTTTTTTTTTAACTTGTGCGGGTAGTAACTAGCGCATGTAATACAGTCCTGTACAAAGGGTTGGGGGCCAGAGACCGCATTTTTTAATATTTTGACTGGTTGCCCGGTTGATTTCGTTTCGTTCGTATTTCGTTCGTTCGTTTCGTATTTGAGGTTTTACGATGCTATAACTTCCCTGAGGAGGTTGTAGACATCCTGCGGATGTTGTATTCCCGAACAACAGCTGAGCTGCTGCTTAACGGCATTTTAACACCTCGACTTGATGTGACAAGGGGAGTGCGGCAGGGCTGTCCTTTGTGACGCATATTGTTTGTGCTTGCGATTGACCCGTTTTTAAGGAGTATTAGCGAGAGCCCATTCGTAAGAGGTCTTCCTATGCCGGGAACAGGGTGCATAAAAGTATCAGCGTATGCAGATGACATCACTTTGTTTTTACGAGATGGGGACAGTCTTGTAGAGGTATTTCGTATTTATAATCAATATGCTTCAATGTCAGGGGGCAAAATAAATATAAGAAAATGTGAAGTATTAAATTTCGGTCACGCTGAAATAACGCTACCAGGGGACATTAAACAGACCGAGCATATGCAAATACTAGGTATCAAATTTTGTACAAGTGGTGTTTCACCTCACACGTGGCGAGACATTGTCAGCTCCATTAAAGAACAGTCGGAAGCAGTGACTGCGTCGCCACTGCCGCTGGCAGAAAGGGCTTTCTTCATTAAGAACGTATTGTGCAGTAAACTGTGGTTTGCTCCAAGGGTAGCTCTCCCGCCGTCACCAACAGTACGAGTAGTAAACTCACTTACTTTCTCATGGTTCTGGCTAAACAAGTCGCAATACGTAGCGCAGCAATTTTTGCGTCGGCCGAAATCCAGCGGAGGATGGAGCTTGCCGTGCATAGTTACATTCGGTAGACTGTTGTGCACTAAGAGTACATGTGATCTACTTGATGATGATGAGTACCCTGGTAGGCCACTGCTCCTTTATTGGCTGGGCCATTACCGTCGAACGCTTATGCCGCAGAGTACAGGCAACTTGCTTCCGACGGCGGTAACGCCAGCACCACCGTATGCGGCGGCTGCGCGCTTGCAAAGCCAGCTTGTACAACTAAGAATTACAAAGTGGCGTGCGACACCAGTTTCCAGGCTTTGTGAAATGTTGTGTGAGACAGCTGTACCTACACGGACAGCTACACAAACATTGACAGCCGTGCTTTCACCTGATTTGCCCTCTCAAGTGAAGGATCTTCATTGGCAATATGAGTGGGGCATTCTACCTACAAGAGACAGGCTTGAACGCTGGCAAATGGTAGAGAATTATAAATGCATATATTGCGGACAAACAGAGACCAACGCACATGTAGTAAAGCACTGCGTTGTAGCACGCACCTTCTGGAAGCTAGTTGTAAGAATGTTTGGAATATCCATCGTACGGCCACCACAGCGCCGAGATCGGTTTGCGAGTCTCATCTACTACAGCGCTAGCTACGTTTTGTGGTGCTTCCGTAACATCGCAGAACGATCTCGGCAGTCAAATAGAGCAATGTACCCCAGAATGCGAAAACTACGGGTTATCTTGGAGAACTATGGGGTCATATTGAAGAACAGTTGTTCAAACTCGGTGAAGCCGAGTTTCTTCGCCGCTGGTCTACGTGGTACATAACCGTCTCCCGAGGCAAAGCCTTTCTACAGCCAGAATAATGCTCAATTCTGTTGCGTGACTTGAGACTGTATTTGTATGTGCCCCGGGTATCTTTCATAAATTCGAGGCTGACAATAATGCTTTCGCGTACACGCTGTAATGAGTTTTGTTGTTGTTGTTGTTGTGTTGCAAAGCCAGTGTCAAGTAGACACCATTTATTATTTCATTTCGTGACCTGTTTTGTTTACATCAAGTATGATGTATTACATGTGCTATACCTTATATTGTACTTTACGTTCAAAGCACAGTTGTTAGCGTGCCTACGAGTGAATAAATTTCCTTGTCAACTAGCCCGGATAATGGCTCCAGCTTTTGGCTCAAGGTCACTTGAAGGTTGCCGGAAACAGGAGCTAAAAGCATTTCATGCTTTAAAAATAACAACAAAAAAGACACGATAGTTCTTTTGCAGAAACTCGGGCCGGAGTCGGGTAGGACCAGGGTTTAAGAATTGTGTTTTTCTTAAGAGAACCGTTGTCAAGCTTGTCGAGCGTGGCACCAAGCGTTTTTTTTTTTTTGGTGCTGGAATGTGGACAGTCACGGAGAAGGAGCGCCATCGCGTCTCTGCACCCACAAACTTCGCATTCGGAACTTCAGCTCTATAGCTGTCTTGACCGCGCTTCATGGCTTCCGGTGATTCGTGTCTTGCCCGCGTCGACGATGTGCCCACCGCGAATGCGGGGAACGTTGTCGCTTGTTCGTGGCAGCTGAACCCCCAGCGAGTCTCTCGCGCAACGACAGGCAGCAGGGCACATTCGCGCTCGAAGGCGTGTTAAAGGGCGATGCTTCTTTATATTTTTGCGCGTGACTGTGCCCCCGCTGACCCTCGCCAGGGCGCTTTTGTTTGAGTCGCTGCCGCGTAAGAAAGCTTTGGTGCGCGACATTCGCCGCCTTTGACGACGCGCCTTCTCAGATGATGCGACGAAAAGCGCTCCTTCACCAGTTCCATCCCTTTCATGCGGCGCCTCAATTTGTGCGGCGCATGCGACAAGCGCGCATGCATTCGAGCACACGTTTCTCAAAGTGATCGATTGGCGCGGTCGATACAGGAACGCGGCACGCCTCCGACAGCTCGAGAGTGGCGAAAATTGACGGACCGACGGGTCGATCGAAGACAAGCATTGTACTACAGAAATATCGACACTTTCCGCGACATAATGCAGCAGCGATGCAGTGTGTTCTCGGTGGATGGAGCTATTCCCCTTTGCAGATAACAATATATCTCACCCAGAGAGAGAAAGAGAAGTGAGTGAGAGCAGCCGTGTGATATTGTCTATCGCGAATTGCAGTGATGAGCAATTGATTAACGCTTTTTATAATCACTTCCATCTTTAATTTTTCTTATTTTAGTTCGACCGCTCCACGCTTGGAAGTAGAAATACGCAGGCGCAAATTCCAGGCCTGAGTTCAACAGGCCTCGCAAAACCTGCTTGGAAGCACGCTAATTCGAACCGTCATTTGGGACGCTTGATACGGCTTACTGTTAATCTGGACAGAAGCTGCACGCATAAGTGCGGCAAGTTCATTGCCTCAACAGACAACAATGTGTTGCGGAGATTTTATTTATTTACAGACACACAACCTAATTCCTATTGTGCAAGCACTGCTGACTATAGCAATGCTTCCACTTCACGCGCGTAAACGCTGCGAGTGCCTGAACATGCCCCCGCGACCGTTCTGCGTACTATATATCTCTACGCCTGCAGAAACATGGTCGCAAAAATATTGCAGCGTATACATTTGTTTTATTCTGGTCTGAACTCAAGTTCTACATGGATCTGGTGACGTCTTGATTATCCATACTACAATCTAGCCGCTTCCAAGGCCGCGGTCTGCCTATACCTATGTGCACGAACAGGAGGATATTTTTTTTTAGCGTTTTCCTCTCTGTCATTTTTCTAACCCCTATCTCTCATCCCCCAGTGTAGGGTAGCAAACCGGAGACTAATATCTGGTTAACCTCCCTGCCTTTCCTCTTCATCTCTCTCTCTCTCTTTTCCTTTTCGTCCTCACGCGGCGAGATCAACCACTAGGCGATTGAGCTTGCAAAAAAGCCAGCTTCTCTGCGACGTAGAGGAGAATACAGACGCGCATGCACGTGAAGGAGGGCGTCTGCAAGGACGAGAGAACTGAACAGAGCGGAAAGGACACGACAGGAAGCATCAATGCCCGCCCAGTGCGCATTGCAGCGATGCGCCATTCGCGCGGGTTCATATGTTCAAAATGCAAACGCAGCTGTCTCGGTAAGTTCGTATTTGATCCCTGGGAGCTACGCACCGTCGTTCAGTCGAAACGTGTTGGCGCGAGCGCTGGAGGTCCTGCGCGAGCACGCGTCACCGCAGCGGATCGCGCATCACGCTGTGCTAAAACGGGCCGTCTTAGGCCCGCCCGCTGTGGTTCGCTTTGTATTCGTTATACTGTTTTGCTTATTGCGAACATAGAGGCGATCTTATTCGTTCGCTACTCTACGGCTCCGGACGGCGCTACATGGCGTAAAGCAATTGGATATCAAACCTGGGATCGAACCAATGAACGCATGCTTACAAGCCGAGCATTCTAACCCCAACACCACGGTCGTCTTGAGGAAGCTTACAGGATTTGTCGCTGAAAAACGTTAGGGTTTTCCGGCAGGCTCACCTCGCGCATACACAGCGCCCAGCACAGCGTTAATCGAGGCGCGCAGCCTACAGGCCGGCACACATTGGCTTAAAACTGCTATACCTTGGTGGTGCGGGTTTTCCTCATTTTTATTTAGGTTATTTTTGCAATACGAGGGGCTCAAAAATACGCCGGCACACGTGCCTGCTGCACTCTCTCTCTTCGCTTCACCGGCGTCCGTATTGCGCTACACGTGCTGTCTGCGAAATTCGCTGGTCCTAATGCCAATGCGCGAACGAAATGCCCCAGCAATTAATGCTGATTTTCGCCAGTTCGTACATGTTGACCGCTTTCCAATTATCGTTATCTGCTAACCCAAATTATCACACTCAGTTTGGTTATCCGGCTACGAGTCAATCACGTCTTCGTGCAATAACGAAAGTGGCGTAGTCTTCATTTGCCGTGAGCTTATTTACGTAGTCCAGCCTGTGCAACCTCATGATGACAATCGGTATGACTGCCTAACCGTCAAAAATAGAAAGCTCGCCTTTACACTCGCAGGTGCGCACCTACCTCCATCAAGCCCGTTTGATATCAAAAGACTAGAAGACATAATAAAAGCATATCCTGGTTCTTGGATTATCACTGGGGACTTTAACGCCCGTCGCACCATTTGGAGAAGCTCAAAAGTCACCGCAGCGGGACGAAAACTCGCTTCCTTTGTCGCCAATCATAACCTCTTGCTGCTGAATGATCATAGTCCTACATTTCTAGGGGGCACAGTGCACAGCAGCTGCCTGCACTTGACCTTTGTATCGCGCCCCTTTGCCACGCGCGTTCAGTGGTTTTTGGACATTGAGACGCATGGGGGCGATCACATCCCCACTTACCCTAAGATCAACGGGATATCTAAGACTCATTCGCTTAACACACTACGTAGAATAGATTGGACTGTGTTTAAAAATCTACTGGAGCACGTTCGTCGGGAAGGCCTCCCCTCTGGACTGCAAGAAGCTATTAAAGAAGCGGGACAGACCGCTATGCGCACGTTATGTGCTCACTTAAGTACTCGCAATTTGACTTGGAATTGGAGCGGATTTGCGCGATTCGTCGTCGCGACGAACGAAGATACTTACGCACGAAGTTCCACCTACGGGTAAGCATCTACGGGAAACTTGTTCCAATCTTTTGCCGTCTGGACGAAAAATGAAGTCATATGCGCAGAAGTATGGGCATGTGAGGGATGAACGGCTTTTTGGTGACTTATGCGATGCGATAGTCGATGAGCGGGAGTGATGACAGCGGGGTTAATCGACAGGTGATAAAATTTGTGGAAAGTAGAAAGCCTCGAAATCTTACGGCGGCATTCAAGACTGAGCAGAGTGGCCGGAGATTTTGGTGCTGTGACGCTAGTTAGATAAGAGTATTCTGAATAAATGAACTTTGCAGCGCGATTTTGGACTGATTGCAACATGTCCGAAAGGTTAATCTGGTGGGGATCCCAGATTGCGCCGGCGGACTCCAGTTTAGATCCTATCAGTGTTTGGTAAGCAAGTATTTTCACAGAGGACGGAGTATGATGCAAGTTCCGACGTAAATAAGCGAGGGTGCAGTTGCATCATTTGTGATGTTATGTGAGACGACCATGTAAGATCGTATGTTTATATGAGTGTAAGGAAGATATTTGGAAACCCTAAATTGTGTAATATGTTGTGGAATACGAGGGCCGACGGTGGAAGTTAATGAGTGCAGTTTTCTTTGTATTGAGGGACGTCAACCACAAGTCACACCATTTTTCGACGTGATGCAGATCCTTTTAGAGTTTGCTAGAGTCAAAGTTGTTGTTGATGCTGCGGTAGATAACACAGTCGTCGGCGAATAACCGAATGTTAGGGCAGATATTAGCGGGAAAATCATTTATCTAAATTAAGAAAAGTAAGCGACCCAGAACCGTGCCTTGTGGCACGCCTAAGAACACCGGTGCATTACAAGATGCACGATTTTTAGCCCACACAAACTGTTGGCGATTAGTAAGGAAGTCACGCACCCAGTTTGGGACAAGGGGGCTAGTTTAAATGCGAGAGTTGAAGTAGAAGGCATTGATGAGCAACATTGTCAAAAGCTTTCTCAAAATGTAAAAAGAGTGCGTCGACGGGTACATTAACGTCTAGGCTGGAGCTGATATCGTTAATGAACAGGGATAGTTGGGTAGAGCGTGAGCGATCTTTTAGGAATCCGTGTTGGCAGGGGTGAAAAAAATTTTCATATATCAGAAATTTCATGTGTGAATCAATTGTGTGCTGCATTATTTTTTAAGGGACACTTGTAATTGATTAGGGCGATAGTTTCTTCGCGGTGCTTTGGGGCCGCTTCTGTGCATAGGAATTCCAGTCATGAGGTACAATGCCGGTCACGAGGGATTGCTGGAAAACGTGCAATAAAAGAGCGCCGGAAATAAGTTTTGTATTTTTTAGGATATCCGCATTGATGCAGTCGATCCCAGCTGACGATGTTAGTTTCAGGCACTCGATTAGTTTTATTATTCCGATTATTATTATCCATCAATGGATACGGAGTAGGAAGTCATTGGCTTCCGGCTAAACGCGACTAATGCACTCGTTCCTGGGGTAATCTTGAGGCCTTGTTCGCTAAGGTACGTCGTTATTAACGTCGCAGATTTTGGAGCCTTGCATGCACTTCAGGCCGCGTCACGCCAGAGACGCAGATGTCATCGGCATAGTTCGACAACTTCACCGTATTTGGCAGGCATTCTACAAGACCAATGAATACAATGTTGAAGAGTGTGGGGTTCAAGACACCACCCTGCGGAACTCCACGGTGGGTGTAGTGCGGAGAACTTGGGCCGTCTTCGGTATTCACTAAGAGAGACCGCATATGCAAATAACTGCGTGTCCAACGACAGAGTTGACCGCCGAGACCAATCATATCCAGAGCCTCAAATATCGCCTCATGAAGAACATCGTCATATGCTCCTTTGATATCAAGGAACATGGCGACAGATAATCGATTACACGCCTTTTGATGTTGAATGTATGCAACAAAAGTGTAGGATAGCCAACCGAGTACGTCCTTGGTTAACCTCCCTACCTTTCCCTCTTCGTTTCTCTCTCTCTTTTCTCTCTCTTCTCTCTCTCTATCTCTCCATCTATAGACAGAATATCTCTTATGTCAGGACGCACAGGTTTTGGGGAGTAATCATCCACCGTGACCTCTGCCGGAGTCCTTATGTGGCCTACCTAAAAAAGCGCCTGACGGACATATCTCGTCTTTTCAAGTTTCTTGGAAGAAAAACTTACTTCGGGTATTTCAGTACACGTGATGATGCAACTGTATAGGACGCTGTTTCTCGGATATCTGAGGTACAGCTTGGCAGTGCTGACCAATACCTGCAGAACTAACATCCGTACACTCGAAAGTGCTCAGGCACAGGCCCTTATGATTTGTCTATGGTTGCCACGATGTACATCAACATAAGAAACTATTGCAATTGCTTATGACTGCCCAGCCAAGATTCACATTGTTATGGAAACGCTCAGAGCACACGTCAGGCATCTTGCTCGCGCCCCTCTCCACTATCTCGCCTCGCTGCCATAAGAATGACTACGCGCCTCTTTTTGTCAGACGATGCTGTCGTCAACGTTACTAGACTAGGTTAGTCTAGTAACGTTGACTGCCGTATCGCGTACACCTTCCATCAGATTACACAGCTGTAGCGAGAGTTCTGTTTTCTCTTCGGTGCTTGGTACAGCCACAAGTTAAACTGACAGTACCAGGAATTCGAACGAAGACGCAACTCTCATCACCAGCTCTCAAGCAACTTTCGCTGCTCTTGATGTACAAAAAAATACAACAGTCATACCCATCTTTACACTGACGATTCAACCACCGTGGACGGTTCTGCAGGATCAGTTATTTTTCCTGCGAAAGTTACCACCTTGAAGTTCAAAAAATCGCACCAGACGACATCGATAGCCGCGGAGCTTGCTGCTCTTCGCAGTGCACTTCGCATAATTCGAGAGGAACCACGTCAAAAAATTGAGTGTCTTCCGTGACTCCAAGGCAGCTCTAGATTGCTTGATTTCTGCCTTACGCCGTGGAGCCTATACGAACAACTTGTTCTAGAACTCCGAGAGCTCTTTCCCCGCCTCGTCGAACAAGGACACACCATTACATTTCAGTGGCTCCCTAACCACTGTGACGTAACGAGCAACGAACATGCCGATGAAGCTGCTCGATCTGCTCATGAAGACGGCGTGCAGGAACCAGTCCCGCTGTTAAGGACAGATGCAGTAGAAAAAACTTCAAGTGCTTGCAAACGACATCATACACACGTTATGGAACACACCTAGTTTGCAGCACACTCGTCTTCATCGACTGGACCCCTGTCTTCGACTTCGTCCTCCACCTGGACTATCCCGACCCGAGACAACGATTCTTTACCGACTGTGGCTTGGTATCGCTTTTACAAAATCCTCATCAAAAGGGATGATAGTGCTGCGTGTGACCACTGCGGCAACGAGGAAACTATCGAGCACGTTCTTTGCCATTGTCCCCGATACCGCACACACAGGCAGCCTCACGCGACCGCGCTGGCCCGTCTTGACGACCGGCCGCTTTCGTATAGCAGACAGTCCTGGAACGCCGAACTATACAGTCTTCACACCACAAGACAGTCAAAGCACTCTTCAAATTCCTGCCTTCGAGTGGCCTATTAGAGAGACTATCTCACGGGCGTTCCCAACTTCCTCTATTTTTCTTGTCTTTGCTTGTCTCCGCTACTCGTTCCATCTTTCATTCCCCTTACCCTTCCCCCCGTGCAGGGTGGCAAACCAGAATCTTCTCCGGTTCACCTCCCTGCCTTTCCGTTTATGTACATCTCTCTAGAGGCTTCTTAGCTTGAGACACTTAGCTGTTATCGTTGGCCATATCTTGTAACTTTGTGCTTCCGCCGTTGTATTAATTGTTCTCATGAGGTTCTCGGAGCCTTCCACATGAATTTCCCTGCGCGACAGGAACGTGCAACAGAAGACGGTGGCACGAGAAAGTTGGCCAGGACGAAGGCAAAACTGACAGCGGTGTAGTTAATGATACTAGCAAAAAACGTTGACCGGCGTATAAATATCCGTGGTATATATAGCAGCAGCCCCTTAGATACACAAGCGAAACGGACAATTCCTGAACGTTGACTGCCTTTCTCTATTGTCTTCAAATATGCGCTCTATAAGCGCGCTTTCGTGCATTGTTAAGCAAGGTCACAAGCGTGAATATCGCCGAACTCGGTAGTGCATTGTCGCGCGGAGTTGTGGAAAAAAGAACGAAAAGAAGGGAAAATTCGAGACACTCCGCATATCGTGCGGGAGAAGTGCGGCGTCAGCAAGCGGCCTTTGACGCTCGACTGCGATTTTCTATACGACTGCGCTGACTTGGTGCGTAGCTCGCCTCCTCGCTTGCTCGGCGCCAGTGATTTCGTGCAGAGCCCACGACACCTTGAGTGCGTCTGGAGAAATTTGCCTATCAGACGCCCTTAAAAGTCTGTCAAGTTCTCATCGGGTTGCGGATTTCAAACCGCGTTGTCGCCCCCTGCCAAGTCGCAGATCTCTGCAGGTAACACTTCTTTTTCGTGGGGCGTTTTCAATCAACGAAAAACAATGTGCTTCTGTCGTTAATTACCCGCTAACGCATATTTGTTGATTGCGCCTCGGGAATAAGTGGGCCGTTTATTAGCAATAGAATTCGCGCGCACTTCAAGTTATGCAGAAAAAACTGGCGATTATATGGTATGTGAGCGATGCCTCCATCTCAGCAGTGGTCAGCGCTGCAGTGGTCAGCAGAATTCAAACACGCTACCGAATTCCGCTCGAATTCGGCAGTCTGTTCGATTTCCGATGCAGGGCAACTTTCGAAAAAATAGGTATATTTTTAGAAGGACGCGCAGGCTCACGTGCAGCTCTGTAGAAGCGTCTCAGAACTATCCGTCCAAGAAATTTTCCGGTATAGCGCCACAGAAGCATGACCAAGAACCGTTGAAAGGGTGAAGCTATGCTTACGTATATGCAAGAGGCGAGTCCTAAACGTTGCTAAAGCTGTTGATAGCGAGATATTGAGCCGCACACTCCTCACAGACGCAGTATACACGTACAGTGCGAGAACACATCTCGTTTGCTTTATTTTTTTCTTTTTTTATATATAAATAAGAAAGGTGCGACAAGGCGTAGATAGAACTGACAGCGAGAGAAGGAAATGAAGTCCAAAATCAAGGGCCTTAACAGCCAAATCTGCCACGAGAAGCCTCAGTTACCGCAGTGATGCACGTGTGGACGGAAAAGACAGGAGAGTGCGTCGTCGTCACCATAAAGAAATGCATTAAATGGAGAAAAAAGAAACCTCGGAAACGCCACTGTTTTGTATACGCGCCGTTGCGAGGAGCAGAAACTGTTGGTCGCAGAAGTTGTCGGTTGCCGTGTTGATCGCCATGCTCTACCGAGCTTTTCAATTTGAATGCGGGGTACCGATACAAAGGGAGGCCTCATGCAGTAAATTGAACAAATCTATGCTAATCTTGAAAGAACAGCGCGACGCAAATGAGCATAATTGCACTGCCGTGCCACGACGCTGCAGAAACAGCCGTTATAGACCCGTGCGCAATATACACAATTAATCTCCCACATGTGTTACTTGTGCGAAGCAAGGCACAACAACTTCTGAACGCAAGGCCTTATTCATTTGTGCAAGTGTTTCACGGCCACTCTAACCCACAGGTTCGCCCAGTTTCATGTCCCATTTTCAGCGCCTTTCTGATATTAATTTTTTTTTACGCTTGCTTAGAGAATAGTGTTGCACATGCGAGCTGATTCATTTTAGTTTTCATGATGATATCTCCTTCTATAGATGATATTCTTTATATACGAAGTTAATTTCTGTCCATCCATACACTGGCACAAAATTATGAGAAAATAAATTAACTGGCATGCAACTGAAATTTAGCGGCACGTATTCCCGCCACATATATGCTCCGAGCACGAACCCATATTTAGCGTTTTATTCCTTAAAACCAGCGTTTGCTTGTGTCGCTATGCCGCAGTTGGGCTCGAATCTACAACCTGCTAACGAAGAACGGTAACAGTTTACCGGTAAAATTGAACGCCAGAAGATGACATCATATGGCACCATCGCACTCCTTAATTTCGTGAGTCGGTTTCTTAACCGGCTCGAGCACCTCACCACTTTCCTCCGACGACGCACGTATAGCCAGCTTATTATGTGCGTCGATGAAAAAGGTTGTTTTATCCTAAAATCAAGAATGACTTTAGTCAAACGGTCACGGAAAGGTCAAAACATTATCAGGAGGAAATGCAGCCGACCTATCGAAAGGGACGGCGAAGAAGCTGAGAAGGGCGGCGGAGCAGCGGAAAACTGAAAAACGGAACTAAAGAAGAAATCTGCGCGGTACAACGGCTGCGGAGTCGGGGCAGCACTGTCCATTGTTGTGTGCGGCAATCCCAGTTGCAGGCTGTGTCGTCTTGGTAACCCGTGCCTTAGAAGAGGCAGCTTGTAACATTGCTCTCAGTAATTCTTGGGAGGAGGCAGCTGCGGCCTCCGAGGGCTACTTGTTGAGGGCACAATACAGTGTACCAGACTGTAATATTGCTTGCCATTTCTTTGCAGCATTCGAACTACGTTTCTCGGTCCCCCTCTCCCCTACACCCCCCCCCGCAATTTTGACCATGCGGTTTAAAGGAGGAGAGCCAATTTCTTTTTAACAGACATTGCAGTGGAGTTGATAATGTATTTTTTTGCGAAAATGAGTTTCTGGTGGCGCATCACAACAATGAATTCGTGATATTCGTTTAATACCTCAATATCTAAACAGGTTTGAGGATTACCTTCCTAATTAATCGCCTGAGCGTACATATTGAAATTGCGGAATTGAAGCCTGTCAGTGTGTTCAAGACATTCTATGCTCAGTAAAAATGCTAAGAACGGCAACAGTTTCGATATATAAATGAACCTGGTGTTTCATTTATTATTTTACCAATATTTTAATGCGGGAAAAAACGACATGGAGCATCTCTGTATTTTTTAGAGTCTGAGGACAAATATCTCGGACCTCGCGCTAATCTCATGACTGCTACAAAGAGAATAAGCTTCGAACGCAGGCTGGCTAGAATTTCACAATTGCCCCAGATAACTAATTGAATATAACTCAGGAATCCAGATAATTAAGTTAATTGCGATTGTGTTTGTTTCTTTTAATTAGCGTGCTCTTCCATAATACATCTCTCAATTGTTATTATTAACCGAGGTTCCCGTTGCAGTCTTTGACTTTGGTACCCTCGTCTGTATATTGTCTCTTACCCATTCATTGTATTTAAAGAATAATAAACTGAAACTGAAACTGAATTACCTGAACTGAATACGTTCCAGATAAAAAAAAACTGCGCTGCCTTTAAAAATTTGGCTCTTCCCACCTGGTACATTTGCATTTTCATCGCATTCGTCGAAAGCGCTGTCGCATTTGAACACACAGCAGAGGTGACGTTTTATGTAGCATCGGTGTATGGTGGGACATACTATTGACACATCCACTTGTTTATCTTTCTCGGGTGACCGCCTTTGACCAGCTAACAAATGTTAAACGTTATCGCTCAGCGCAGGACGCGCCTGCATATATCGGAAGTCTCTGGAACGTTGTCGTTGGTTCTATATCCATTGACTGTTGTCACGGAACCTTGCGTAATCTGACTGTATGCGCGACGCGAATTGCGTAGTACTTTCTGAAAACATGCGGGCCCCAGCGAATACGCTGGAACCTTCGACGACGAGTCATGTATAAAAGCCGATGCGCTCGACCCGCTCAACCAGAATAACTTCTTGGGCGAGTTGCTGTTCGCTTCACATGATCTTTGTAGCTCATAAACTCGAAGAGGGGCGAGAGCAAAGGAAAGACGAGCTCTACTCTTCGATAGTGCTACTCGCCGCAGTCGTTGTGCTTTGAGTGTAACCTGTTTTCCGAGCACAGGCTCGCCTAATAAAGCGTTATAGTTTCGTCATTCACAGTTTCGTCTACTGCGTTTTTTCGCCGTCCCTACAACGCGGCACTATACATGTAGGTTCACTCTCTCTGTTTTCAATCGTCGGTATGAGCTGTGCTTGTGCTACGGGATAACAACAACCTCCCAGAATCCAGTTCAGCGTCTCGGCGAAGACAAAAGTGCGCAACAGAGACACAGCTAAAGTGTTCGTGAACATCACGAAAAAAAAAAATCGAAAAGAGCAAAAATGACCATTAGGCATGGATGCCGACCTCCGAGTACAAAGGGTTTGTGAACTTCGGGGGCATCTCAGCCTACGGTCAAATAACGAACCACAGCTATGCCGGCGAACTGCGTCCGCGTGGCGACACGTTGGACAAGGCCACCGCGCGCCGTCGGTTTGATGGAGCACTCGAGTCGGTGCCGCGACCCCTGAAGACCGCCACACGCGCTTGCTTGCTGCTTGCGATCCTGAGGTGGCCGCTGGTGGAGGAGCGACATCGGAAAGCCGCATCACTGCTACTTTTTTTTTTTTCGAAAGTGCGCCGAGAGAGGATTTCCATTGCGCCAAGCGCCCACTCGACAGGTGATCCCTCCTGCAGCTGCCTGACGTACCTTGCACCGTGAATCGAGTGGGCTGGAGTTTGGCAGTTCCAGCGGAGTGAGAGCACGTCGAAAAGCCTGCGCCAAGTGAACATAACACAGCTGACTCCATCCAAAAGGAATATTTTGGTACACCTGATATATATGGTCACACGTTGCCAGCACGCTGGACACGGTAAATTTATTCTTGCTTATAAGCCGCGGTCGTTGCACAGCTACAATTCGCTCGTTGTTTGGCGCTTCATTTGCAGCTTCATCACGTCACACTGAATGAAGAATTTGAGCGTGTGTCACACTAGATAGAGAAGGTGGCGTAGAATTCGGCTTTTGATTTCTTGGGGCACAGTGTCCTACCCGTGTCAAGCCGAGATTCCCTATATAGTGACATTTGAAGGGCATCAGTGAAATACATGTATCTTCTTAACGTAACAAACTGGAGAACTTGTATTTGTTATATGGTTTTGCTATTACTCGTATAACTTAGGCAGTCGCTAATATTGTGAGGCGATGCCATGCTGCTCAAAGGCTAGACCCAGACCCATGCAGTAACAGTGGCTTTTTCTAGAGAAGCATGATCGCACTCGGTGAACTCGCTTTTCACTGTTGAGACACCATGTTGCTTTGTAATCAACGAGTCTTGCTTCTCTTTTTCTTTTTAGATCGCGCTCAGCATACCAAAATTACGGAATGAAAGTGGTGGAACTTATCCTTGAGGCGACGCATATATAGTTACGCGGTTGACGTGACCGAAGCATGGCGGTTTGAAGTATTTTCTGTCGGGTAGAAGTTGTCTCTGCAGGAAACAGTCACAGCAGATGGTGAGCATCCATTGCAGGGCATTTTATACACTAGTGCTCTGGTGAAGTTTACACGAGTTGGCGCACGACGCCCTTCCATGCCAGGTCGTTCGCCCGCCTCTTCGGAAAGGCTTAAGACGAGGGAAGATAAAGCACTTAGCGCAAGAGAGTTGCGAGACGCTTCACGCGGTATGTGCTGACCAAGCTGCTTCGTAAAGAGAACGTCGGCGTGTTCCCCCTCCGGCGCGCCGCAGAACGGTCTGTGGCGTAGAACTGCTGCACGCCAGAGAGGCAATACATATCCTACCATTATTTCGCCATCGAGGCCACCGCATGAGAAATCCAGCTTCCGGAGACGAGTCTTCAGTTTGTGCCACGCGGTCGTCGAACCGTGTTTGTCCGATCAATCGGACCGCGTCTGATCGGGTCCTGCGCAACGGAACCGTTTGATGATTGAGTTTTTCTTGGCTTTCACATTTCGAAAGCTTTCCAGGCCAAAAGAAACTCTGTTTGTTGCACGGAGTGGTGACTCATTTGGCGCGGGACGTTACATGTGGCCGTGGTGATGCTTGTGGTGTGTTTGCAAGCCAGGCAGGCTAAACGTTGCTTTATTTGCCCGCATTGGAGCCTCCTTGTGTTCAGTTGTTCTAGGAGACCACTGAACACACCTGAACAGTTATCTGTTTTAGGAGCAATGTCATCAAAAAATTATCATGCTGCAGGAGCCTCAGAAGCTGTGGTGCTAGACATACTGGCTTTTTCAGGGACGACTCTCTGTGATCGGAATGCGATGTAAATGATAAATTTTTGCTGAAGTGGTAGATGTCAAAATTTGTTTTATAATCGTCGATAGGATCGCGACCTAGGTTTAACTAATTACAATTACATCTTCATTAAAAATTCTGGAGGCGTTCTGTAATTGCAAGAGTGGAGTGAGCCGGTACGCAAAATATAACCATTACCTATGCTATAACCCTAGTGTCTTGTACTAGTTCGAGAAATACGAAATTAAGACACACAGCGAAACGTGTTGCTCTGTACCAATTAAAAGGTTCCCCTAACTACGGAAAAACGCGCGAAAAAATTTTTTGATAAAGACTTTACGTGCTGTTCGACTTCCATTCTGTAATCCCAACATAGCTTTTAAAGTTACTGACTAAAGGTTATCTAACGCTATTTAGTTAAATAATGATCATATTGGCTATTATCGAGGAAATTCTGATGTTTGCCACTGCTTTGAATCTTGGTCGACAAAAAAAATATAATTCTCAGAAGTAGTCGTCGCTGAAACACCTAGTATTCCAACGTTTGTGGATGCCAGTATTATCAAAGCGAACGCTTGCATTGTTAACTTTCACACTCGTGTGTAAACATTTCATTCTCATTTCTTTCATGGCTGCTTGCTTCACGTCGCTTTGAATATTAAGCCCCACAGCAACGTATAGCAATGTGTGTGTTTCGATCATTTGCGCTTCCATTCCACAGGTTAGCATAGTCTACCCCTTACGGGTGGACATGGATATATATATATATATATAATGTGTGTGCTTCGATCATTTTCACTTCCATTCCACATGTTAGCATAGTCTACCCCTTACGGGTGGACATGGATATATATATATATATATATATATATATATATATATATATATATATATAATGTGTGTGCTTCGATCATTTGCACTTCCATTCCACAGGTTAGCATAGTCTACCCCTTACGGGTGGACATGGAGATATATAATGGAAATAAAGAAAGCAACGAGAAATGATGCCTTGTAATCCACAGCAGCGTAAACAGCGCTGGGTAGTATGTACAATATTATCTATGATAAAGTTATTGTACACTGACTAACTTTTGATGCGTTTTCATGTTATACCTACGCATATATCCAAAGCGGCCCTTCGTTGGACGTCAGACATCTAGAGAGTCTTAGTCGGTGTACGTGTCGCACGAGTGAATGAGGGTGTACGCGGTTAGCACGATGTGCCGAAAGCAGGCTTCGAGCGACCTGTGCCTGTGCATAGATGTGACGCGTGCAGCAGCTGCACCTTGCACGCCTACGCGGATCGCATGCTAAGTGCAGTGCGTATACATATGTCGTTACCGGAACGCTACAGGCAGCTCGAGAGCACACAAACCGAGCGGCCACAAGCACCAACCCTGAGGAACCCATACCAGTCAACCCAAGCTACTCTGACATTCTGAATTACTATAAGGGGGTCCCAATCAAATACCCTCCACCCCACAACAGCCTAAATCAGCATGAAACAACCTCTTGGAGGAGGCCGCAAACAGGAACATACCCAAATCTAAACACACTAAGCAAGATGTTTCCCACCCAGTATAGAGACATTTGCCCCTGGCGCGGCGCCAAGGCCACCTTATATCACATTACATGGGGATGCGTTCACAATCAACAATTCCTTTAAATAAAAGACCCGAGTGCGGAGCAGTGGGAGAGGGTGCTCTCCAGCAGCGACCCGAAAGTCCAGCATGGACTAGTAAGGCACGCTCACCGAGTAGCCACCCTCAGTGGTGCCCTGGAATAGGGGCGTCGACCCTGCGCAGATGGGGAAGAGAGAGAGAAAAAAAAACATTTATTCGAACCATCGAGGTGGTTGCTCTTGAGGTCGAGTGGGTGGTGTCCTCATTCCAGGACTCCACTGGCCATGGCTGCTCGACGTACTTGCTGGACGAGAGCTTCTTGCCCCGCCAGGGTATCGCCGGTCAGCTGTACCTCCCACCGCTCAAATGACGTGCTAGGCGTCTTTAAGTGTTGAGGTTCGCCCCTGCACCCCCGCGAGATGTGAAAGAGTGTAAGGCGTGTGTCGCCGCACCAGGGGCAGATGCCGCGATATGTATGTGCGAACATTTTACTGCATCTGTGTAGGTTTGGAAATGTGTTGGTCTGAATAAGTCGGAAAGCTACGGCATCTTCAGTGCTGAGCTTTCTGTGAGGCGGAAGAAGACCGTGAAGACGGCCGACCACATCTGCCACCGCTAATTTCTAACCAATTAGAGCAAATAAAGTTTTTCCTCCTCCTTCTACAGGCGCTCATCTCAGCGAATCAAAACGGGGTGGTTTGGGATAAGAAATGTAAAGATGGGCATAGGCGCTAATTCGGCTCTATATCGGCATTTTCTTCAATAATTTTCAAATAGTATATCGAACTATTTCGGCAACCCTTTCGAATTCAGCACGTTTGGTCTCTAATGTATCATTCAGCCTCAAGGAAAATAGAGTTCTAAAACTCCTTCATACGTGTCATATCTGAAGGGTTTTTACAGATACACCGCTGCTGATTGCAGTGTGCGCTTTTCAGAAGCAGCTTAGCAGGTATTCGTGTAGATGACATGCATTGTGCCTAACTGCGTTTCTCGAAAGGCACAATATTTTTATATCTGATTGAGTTGAGGTACAGATAGAACGAAACGTGGGGAACGCCCGGTTATGTGTGTACGCTGCTAAAACATTCCTCTGCGCCCCCCCCCACCCCCCCACCCCACTCCCTTTCGTGTGATCAACGGGAAGTTAGCCGAACAGGTTCACTGCAGTGAGTGACGTGCGCATGGCGGAGTAACATATGAGCGGTGTGCTCACTTTCGGAGCAGAAATTCACGCATATATGGAAGAATAAAGTACAACGTGTCAAATATATTACATATACGTACATAACGCGTTTACGTATACATGCTGTTTATACAAATCGAAAGGTTATGCGACAGCGTTTGTAGGGTAATCAGAGTAGCATGTGGTGTGCAGAAGACGAGAGAGAGAGAGACATAGAGAGCGACAAAAAGAAAAGATGACACTGCGTGGTGAGACATTAATTACTTGAAGGAAAGGAAAAGCGGCGTTTCGTACTTCAAGTTTATCTTTGCGGTATCGGCAATTTCCTCCACCTTTCTAGGTTTACATCACTCTGCATGGAAACGAGCAGCTAAGGCCCATGAAACACACACACACGCGCAAAACGCGTAGTGGATTACACTTGCGGAAATGGACGGGAGAGGGGAGCCCGAAGAGCGTCCAGCGAGTGCGTCTTGGCCCGTAATTAATGAGGTGATGCGCGAGATGCTCAAAGAGCTGCGGACGTGACAGCGCGCGCGCGCGTTGAGTGCCCATGGACGGTGGACTTCCAGGGCCGATTGGGATCGGCTGTCACCGAGGGGGCCGCGGAGGCAAAGGGTTGCACTTAGATATGCAACCTCGCCGCGCGGAGCCCCAGCGCGCCCTGTCGAAAAAGTCAAGGCCGCTATGGTCGGCAGCCGTGCGCGCGGGCAACGCCGCCCAGGAGCGGCGGCGACCGGGCGCCCGACAAAAGTGAAATCGATTCTCCATCGCTGGCGGGCTACGCACGCGCGAGGCAACCCGAGCGCGGGACGGCGGCGATGCAAGACGCCTGCCGTGGCGGCTCCGCTAAGCGCGTGCTTTAAACCCTTCCGGGAAACGCGGCTGGTTAGCGCCGACGGTGAAAAGACGGGCGCTTTATTTTTGCGCGCGCGGTTGCGCGTTCGCACGCGCGCTTTCACGCTCGCGTTTCGTCGACTGTCGTCTCCGGAGCGTTAACCCTAACCGTCAGGAATTTGTTCTGCGGAAATCCTCAAGGTGGTGAAAGTTTCGTGGAAGGCAAAATTGACAAAGGCGAAGCAGGAAGCCGTTTAAACGTAGATGTACACGTGCGAAAATGTGTCTGCAGAACCGAAAGGAAAGAAAGAAACGCTAGACTTTTGCGACCTTGCAGAAGCACAGTCTAAATTTCAGCGGAGTTCGAGACTCTGCGAGGCAAAAACGAAGCTTTCGGTTCCGGTAGAACTTTTTCCACATCACTAGTGAGGCTCCTTACCACTTCCGCGCCGAGACATAACTGCTGCGCCGACGTTGGTGGCGTTGAATGCGCGACCGCTCACAATAAGCCATCTCAAATGAATATATCTTCTGACCTTGGAAAGATACATGCGACAGCAGATTCTAAGCGCAGAGACCCCCTTTGGCGCGTGTGCTATAAGTTTAAAACAGAAATGTCGAGCCGTTTGCTTAAAGCAACCAGTTGTAACATTTAACTGCTAAAAGTGCCGTTCAAGGATTTGACAACAATTTGAAAATATTGTACTGCACACTAAATCCTAATAAACCTTGCAGTTTCTTCAGACATTTTCTCCCGACGCACACTTTACTCTTACCAAGTTTCATCTTGGTGCGCACATAGTAGCTTGCAAGCGCAAACGTTTAGTCTCCCGGAGAGCTTCGAGGAACCAGAATTTACGGTTTCATATTTTTCTACGGTTCTCCCAACGCCTGGACAGTTTCCAACTTTCTACCGCAGAGAACGCCCAATGATCCCGACGGCTTGGGAGCAAAGGACGTCGTATGGTACTCATCGTAACTCACCCCTCTATTACACGATGGAGTGTTGCCTGAATTTATATGATGCAGGAAAATGCTCGGGAGATCATGGCCATCAAAAATACCCCAGTGAAGAACATTGAACGCACTTGAAAATTTTTTTACCAAGAGGCAGGCATCCTTAACAAGTACTAGATGTCGCACTGAATAGTCACACGATGTTGCTATAAATTGCTTCTGTTCGTAATTATTAGCGCCTGTATATTACGTGTCATACGATTTTTTTTTATTCTGTGCGTGCATTATTTTAACTCTGTATAATTCCCCTTCTGTTTATACGCTCATCGCAGTCTACATCACGGCCGCTTGTGTGTGTTTGTGACTTTGTTTCAAACTCGCTGTGGTACAACTTGCATTTGCCTTTTATATTGATATGTTCATGGATGTATAGGACTGTGTTCTGTGAATTTCTGACCCTATGACATGGTTTCTATTAATTTTCTTACATATATTTTTTATATTGTTGTTTCCGTTATGCGAAAAGGAGTAGCTGTCACCATTATAAGGCGACTACGTCTCTTTCTTTTATTTTCATTTCAATAAAAAAACAAGAATGTATCGTACTCGACGGAAAAGAAATACGAGGACAGTGCCTAGCGGAAGCGTTCAATAAACATTTTACTTTGATTGACAACCTATCACTGAAGGCGAACGCCTGTTGACGCCTGTCAAGGTGTCCGGACGCCATCTTTTCGAGCCCTACGACTACGTCTCGAATAGTCACCCTTGTGGTTTTGTTGTTGTAGTTCTTTTTTTTTTTGCAAATTGAGGAATAGTATAGTACTGGTGATACAAACAATCTACAAATCAGGCCTGTGAAGTATACTGTTGATATTCGAGCTCTAGTGTTAATGCACATCTACAATCTCTGTCTTTCTTCTGGTATTTTTTCCACGTGAAATGCAGACTGCCAAAGTACTTGCTATCTTTAAGAAAAGAGACAAGACAGAGATGCGTAATTCAGACCCATTTCAATATTACCTTCTTTTTCCAAAGGCTTCGAAAAAATTAGAATGCAGATAGCGCAACTCGACACTGTATCACTGTAGGTTGGCGCTCCGCGAGGAAGCATCTTAGGTCCCCTTCTTTTTAATTTCTACGTAAACAAATTAGTTAATGTGGATCCTAACACAAAATATGTTATCTATGCTGATCACACTAACTTGCCATTTAAATAAAACGACGCACATAACCTTTTAACACCAGCCACAAATTGTTCCAAGTAAAGTCCACGACTGGTACATTGAAAACAGCCTTAGGATTAACGCAAATGAAACTAAAGCAGTACTGTTTCAAACTGAAAATAAGACGAATACGTTAGAAACAGATCTACTGTTTAGGGCGCTCAACAATAGAAATTGTAAAAAAACAATCAAAACGTTAGGCTTTTTTTTTTTATGAACATAAGTTGTGTACCGCATATTACGACTTCTTCGCCGGAAAACTCCCAAAAGTCGTGTGCGCAGTGTACTGCCTTCGATGCCTTCGACAGACTATTACCAACTTACAATGCCTTATTTTTAATGCCGCTTAAATTACTGCCGCCTTGTTTGCGGCACGGCATCGAAATCCAATATACACTGTGCCTCTATCCTGCACGAAAAAGAAAGACTGCTTAATATACAGGGTGTCTTTTTTTTTTTTTTAGCTGCACCAGATATTTAAAGAATGCCTGTGGCAGATAGCACAATTCTAACCATCGATCTAAATTACTTGGTCAGGCGGCCAAAACTTCTACGAGAAATTACAATACTTAATTGAATAATTAACATGATTCCGCCAATTGATTTTTAATTAATGATTTTACGGCACATATTTTAATCTAAGACGTGTCGCTAGTGAGTTCCCAAGGCACTTGGAACGAATTCCCACTTGGAACGAATTCTCAGGACTGCCCCAGTTTCGAAACATTAATTTTCAGTGTCCGACGAAATCCATTGGCGTTCCAGTTACTTTTGAGCTTCAATGCAAAGAACAGTCTTTTCAAAAAAAAAAAAAAAGAAAGAAAGAAAAGGTAAATGTAACGCCAATGCATTTCGTCGGACACGTTGAAAATTAATACCTCGAAACTGGGGCAGTCCTGAGAATTCGCTCCAACAATTCGTTCCTTGCGAACTTACTAGCTACAACGCTTAGATTAAAATATGTGCCGTAAGATGATTAATTAAAAGTCAATTGGCGTAGCTACGTTAATTATTTAATTAAGCATTTTGATTTCTCGCAGAAGTTGTGGCCACCTCATCGTGTAATTTTAGATCAAGGGTTAGAATTGCGCTACCTGCCATAGGCAATCTTGAAAAAACTTGGTGCAGCTAAAAAAAAAAAAAAAAAGAACACCCTGTATAAAAAAGCCGTACGTCACTCCAACTCGGCCACTGTTTAAAGCACGTATCCAACTTAGATCTTAAGATTTGTTTCAACACCGTTTGGCACTAACATATCGCATGCAATTCAATCACGCGGTAAACGTTATTCGTAGAATAGCCGGCCCACACAGACACGCGCTGCAGCTTACGACACGAGATCACCTGAACAATGTAAAGTTAACTCCGCATTCAAGAACTAATTACGCTCACCAAATTCTTCGACATACGCTTCCGACTTTACTTAATAACCTTTCCTTACAAAACATAGATCTACTGTTCTTAGTGTGCCGACAAAACTGCTACCAGTCATAATAATTCGTTTTGGTTTTTTCTATTGCCTTTATGCTTGTCCTTTCGGGTGTATGAACGCTCGCGCAGCTTGCGCTGTACTCTCACTATATTTTTTGCAGCCTGTTATACTACATATAAAACATGTATAATTAATGCTGATCCTGTACAAATGTTTGCGATAATTCCTAGTGTACACTGATTGCATGTCTTCTTTTTAATCAAACGCGCTATTTCTTTCTGATCTGTGTGCATACGTGTTTGTAAACTGATGTCTATTTCTTTATCTTTTTCTTCAAGTGTGCGCCCGCTGTCTTCGGTTGCCTCAGATGGGATTTTGGGACAGTCAAGTTGCCTGCGAGAAACTTTTTCCCAGATACCCGCCACAGAATTCCTTTGAACTTTATGAAGGATAAAGGAGTTCATTCATATGTAGAGCAGAAGGCAAGCTCGATACCATTATTCGAATAAAGACGTTTACATCCTCATCCTGCACGTTCCTTTCAAGACAGGATTTAATTCTACCAAGTGTAATTTTATGCGCCTGGTAGTCTTCAAACGACGCACTGCGCTGAGTACCACATCGTGACTTGGGTAACTTCCCACAACGCGCCTAATTACTCATACGTAACCGTTCGCATGCCCAAGATCCCATCTAAATTTAGTTTCACTAGATCTAATCGTTCTCTCAATACTCGCCGACATTTGGAGCAGACCTTTGGAGCTGATATTCTCCATCGCATCCAGTCGCAATAAAAATGTTTCGCTGTAAACAGCCGCGCAACTTGTGACGAGTAATATTCAGGGGGCGAGCTGCGTGATTCTGAGCTAGCGCTGCAGGCGCGTCGTCTCTCCGGGCGTTCCGTCCGCACTGGTGGCCAACGGACGACCGCTGGCCCAAATCTTTCGGCCTCAATTGCGCGTATTTCCAGCGCTGCTATCGCCGCCCATTAAGGGAAGCGCTCTCCCGCTGCGCCCCTAATGGAACAAGAACACCAGGAACTCTCTGGAGACAGAAGCTGAGATGTGTTAATGCAGGCACGCTGGACGCGAAGTGGCCGAAGCGTGTCGGTTGCGAGCGAACAAAATAAGCGACTCTCTGTTCCAAGTGACGCAGTGATGCGGGCTGGCACTCGCCAGCAACACAGGGGAAGAAATGAAACACAAACTGGACAAATGCGTTCCTTGTCACTCCCAGCACGCCACCATGAGCACTGTGGTAGAACGATGCGTCGTTAAATGACGCTCCTTCGATGCAGCGCGAAATTTCTCACCTCCACCGCGCTCTCATGGTACTCCAGGGACGTTCAATGAGAAGGTTACTCACACTTTTAATTGGAATATTTTTTTTTTTGCCGAAAGTGTAGGCATGTTATTTGTCCACCGCGAGAACAGCCTCCCCCCCAGGCCCCTTGCCCCCCTCCCTCCTCCCCAAGGCGTTTCTCCTTTCTGCAAGTTATGAACAGTGTCTTTGCCCCATCGGCGCTATACCATAATATCGTTTGCAAATGTCGCGGGTACGAAGCGTTAAAGGGCTGCTTCCAACAGACGGATGCGTTCGTCGCACGCAGGCGCGACGGAGCGGGTGGCCTGCCGGACCCGATGTCGACCGCACCCAACGGCTCGGTGGCCAGCTGGACGCGCGACGAGGACCCCGGCTCGGGCCAGAACGCGGCCGTGCGGCTCACGCTGCTCTCGTGCGTGTCGGCGGCGGGCTCGCTGGGCGGCGTGTTCGTCATCAGCGCGGTGATCGTGATGGAGCCCCTGCGCACTCGCGGCAACGCCTTCCTCGTGTCGTCGGCGCTGGCGCACCTGCTGGTGTCGGCGCTGCTGCTGCCGTCCACGTGTGTGGCCATTCTGGCGGGCGTGACGCGCGACCCGGGCCTGTGCCACTTCCAGTGGGCCCTGCTCGTCGTGTGCCTGGTGGCCAGCCTGCTCTCGTTCGCCTGCCTGGCTGCCAGCCAGGGGCTGGCGCTGCGCTGCTCGCGCGGCGCCGTGCTCGCCGCGGCGCTCGCCAGCTGGGCCGTGGCCGCCACCGTGGCGCTGGGTCAGCGCGGCCTCGGACTGGGACCGACGTTCTGCGGCGGCACGCCCGTGGCCAGCAACGTGCCGCTGCAGGCGACCGTGGCGGCGCTCTGCATCTTGGTGCCCGTGCTGCTCACCGTGCTAGGCTTCGGCGTGGCGCTGGCCCGCGCGCGGCGCCACGAGCCCGACGGGGCGGCGCTCGAGCTGCTCAAGAGCCACGTGGCCGTGTACCTGCTCACGCTGGCCATGTGGGTGCCCGGCGTGGCGCTGGCCGCCGTGTCGCTCAGCCGCCAGGTCCCGCCGCACCTGGTCGACGTGGCGTGGTGGCTGGCGCTGTCGCACTCCTGCCTCTACAGCTACGTGTACGCCGCCACGCACCGGACGTTCCGTGTGGCCTTCAACAAGCTCTTCTTCTACTGTTGCTGCAAGAGCCACGTGACCTTCTCGAGGCCCTCGCGTGAGCAGCGCATCGGGCCGCAGGGCTCCGGCGTCGGCCTCCGGGTTCACATTATTCCCGCCATGAACATTTACTCGGCCAAAAAGGACTCTAGCCAGGCGGCCGTCAAGCACTGCGTCCAGGGAAAAGGGCTGCACTGCAGCTACGACCTCTAGCTGCGGGCCCTCCTCCCGCCCCTCACAGTGTGGTGCTACGGCGCTGACCGCCGCAGGTCTTTTCAAAGCGCTGCTTCTCGGATGTCGGGGCGCAAACGGGGACATTGTCTGTCTGTGCTATATAAGTGTTTTCAGTATTCATATATTCGTGTCATCGGTCAGCGAGCGCCGCGGAAGCATCTGTCGTGTAAGCATATATCTAACGGTCCAGACTTATGTGTCAGTGGAGAAGTGTACTTACGTTCTTCGCGAGTCTTCTTTCCATCCCCGTCCTATCGGATGTTGCAAAAATTCTGTGTTCCGCGAATCGAGTTATGTGTGCTTTTGTCCTTACATATTGAAACTGTAAAAGCGCACAAAGACGAGAACGAAGAGAGTGGACAGGACGAGGCGCAAGTAAACCAACTAGCCCAGTTATCAATTCTGTTTTGTCCGTAGATGCAGGAGAAGAAAACTCGAGGATGCGGTGGAAAAAATGATGAATACGGGCGCGTAGACTTAATATTGTTTTCTAATGATCGCAATGCCCTAATTAGACAAAGACATCTCCAGCAGCACTATATATATCGTTGCTTGTACAGAAGACACACTGACTGTCAAAACAGAGTAAAGTCAGCTGCCGCTTTCATGGCCAGCTGTTGAAAGC